>NW_009211187.1:0-42006 GCF_000690835.1 Fulmarus glacialis
GTTCCTCTCACATATTCTCACTCCTGTCTTCTGACTGCTGCTGGTGTTGCCCAGTTTTTTCCCCCTTCTTAAGTACGTTATCCCAGAGGTGCTACCACCGTCGCTGATGGGCTCGGCCTTGTCCAGCGGCGGGTGTGGCTTTGTTGCCGCATTGCCTCTACCAGCCATAGGGGAAGCTTCTAGCAGCTTCTCACAGTAGCCCCCCCAGTACCAAAACCTTGCCACGCAAACCCAATAAACCCCCCCCAGAGAAATTACTTTGCCACACAGGACTTGGTTTTAGGTGGGTAAAATGCCGTTACTTCTACGCGAACTTTGATACCTCCGTGTTACTGATATTGGGCCTGGCACTCACAAACGCCCAGGTGGATGTCAGCTAACACTCCCTCTCCTTCCCTGACCCTTTAGACAGCCGGTGCAGTGCTACCGCAGCAGGTTGTCAATGGCAGCTGGGTGCACCATATTTAGCATTTTTCTCCTCTCTTGAAAGCAAAGAGTCTTTCAACAAGTTCCAACAGCATAAAAGCAAGAGGAACCGAACTATAAGTAGGAGGCAGGAGAATCATTAGTTAGGAAGCCAGCCTGCAGCTTGTGTAATCTTGATTAAACTACTATGCTTTTTCAAACATAATGCTTCGCAAACTCTCTCTTTTGGTCTTATAAACTTTCTTATTTGTTGCAGTTCCTATTACAGCGATGCTGTGGGGTTTTAGTGTACTCCTGTAGTAAGTTAGAGTGAACGGGAGCATCCATGGATATATTACACCTCTGCTCCATCTCACTATCATAAGAAACTTTCTAAGAGTGTGAAGAGCTATTCCCTCTCTTTTTGTGTTAGCTCAGCTAGGTAGTGGCTTTTAGCATGTATCTCAAACTAAGCAAATAAAAGCACACAGTAAGTGTGGTCTACGTATGACATCATAGTTTCTTCCTGCATTTTCAGGTTTGAACATTAACTGCATACAGCCAGGAAGGAGTATGAATAGGACAGGAAAAACTACCACTGAATTATTATGCAAGCTACTTAGTGCCTAGAGTCATTGCATTTTTCAAAGGGACTTTTAAAATACTGCATCGGTTCAAGTGACAGAATACACTCAGGATGGGAGAGGGGCTTCCTATGTATCATTTGGCAATGGTGTATAATAGGTATAATACTTGTAACAGCTGTTAGGTGCTCTGAAGCTACACTACATTTATGGAATTTTCCATTGAGCTCTAAATATTCAGGTCACATACACAGTTAAATTTCCAGCAGTGGCAGTACAGATAAAAGCACTCCAACCGTATGCCATAATTGTGCTCTATTTAGAGAGTGCAGCAACTCAGGCATTTTCACAGCAGTCGTCTTAGATACGGTATACATTCTGCTTTATAAATGCCAATTCATTAGCGCATGTAACACGTAGCATGCTGCTTTTAAAAAAAAAAGAGCGAGTGTGCTATGTTTCAGTGAGGAATAAACATACAGAAAAAAAATATTACTTAGAAGAAGGAAAAGAAAAATGGAGAGAAATGCCAAATTCAGTTTCATCTTTTATACAAAAATCTGTAGAATATCAAAGTCTGTTTTGTAAGAGGTTTCAAATAAGTGGCAGTAATTTGGGTATCCATAAATTAATATTAAAAAGACTTAGTTGATTGGAAATTTCCACTTCAGGGTATTGAATTGCAATATTGTTGCAAAATTTGCAACAGGAAGAGTATATCATGGACAGGACATGGTTTTATAATACGGTGAACAAGCATATGTATTTTGTAAATTATTTGTAGTGAAGCTAATTTAGCTACAATTCCAGGCTGCAGGAAAGACAACAACATTATTTTAATGCTTCATGCTAAAGGTTTTTTACATTCAGCGAGTACTAAGCCAACAAGTCTGACCAAAAACACGTACGAAAAATAAAGGAACAATCATTCTGTCACTGCAATGAATTCAAATAAAACACAAAGAAGAAAACTCTGGAGCTAAAAGTCATGCTTTAGCTCACTACTCTGAAGAGGCCAGGAAGGCATGTTCACCTGTTGTACTATCAGTTTTGAGACAACCAACACGGCTGTGTGAGATCAGGTATTCATGAAAAGTAGGTCAGCACAGTCAATCGGATTGAGTTCCCAGCCTTGGCAGACTTATGAATAAAATATTTTGTACCTTTTTCTACAACTGTGCTCCATCTTGAACAGCAGATATGTTAATCTGTTTTAAGATTTATTATGATTGCAAAGCCTGTCCATGACCAAAATGAGGATCATTAAGATCTATTTGTAAGTCACCTTTTTATGGCCTTTCTTTTGTAAATTCAGTACATATTCGAGGAAGGTGGCGAAATACATTGACCTTGCACCTTCTCTGTGCTAGAAGCCCAAAGGAAACAGAGAGACCTTTTGACCTGTCCTTTGCCCTTGTCCTGTCCTTTGTCTTGTAGTAGCTGGGTAATTTGTCCCATCCAGAAGTTTAGTCACGCCTCACCTCAGGAAACCTCAAGGAGGTCTGTGGAGAAGTGACACCTGGGATCAAGGCCACAGCTGGAATATACCCACAACCCTTGGTTACTGAATATGTTTTCTGGAGACAAGAAAGCCAGTTATAAAACAATATTGATGGCTCTGGCAGGTCTGGCAAAGGAGCTTTACAACATTACTGCCCTGCTGACCATGTTTTTTCGCTCTCATGGGAGTTTACAGCCCCTTTGCCACAGCTGGGAGAAGGGAATGCCTGATTCATGCCTCCCAATGCAGCTCACACCAGGGTGTACAGATACACGTTCCCTTTAATCTGCTTGGCTTTGGGTCCGGTCAGCTGGGCAGAGAAAAGGTAGCTCATGTGCTAAGCTTGCCCTGCTTTGCTCGGTGGGAACTAGGCTGTGCGATGGCGGTGAGCCCTGGGCTGGGTCATGCCAGGACATGGGGCTGGCAGAAAGGACCAGGGCTCTCCGAGGCTCCTGGAGGGAAAACACAGCTGCTGTGTGGGCTCCTTTCCACACCTCTGCACCTTGGGCTGTTGACTGGTGTAGTTCAGGTTTCTTCTCCTTTCCGTGCACACCCGGCTCATCTGTCTGGCCGGGGAAGGGGCAGGAGCATTAAGCAGCATCTGAAAGGAGGAAGAGACTGATTATCCAGCAGTTCCCAGAACTCCTGACTCTTTTCTTCTCTGCTCTTGACATCCAGATTTACTGAATTGCCAGCCACATTAGAAGGAGATGTTTCTGCTGGGGGAGACCTAAACTTAAAGCATTGCTCTAATTAGAGCCAAGGAAGGGCAGGAGAAAGTGAAAGGCAGGGAACCTAGTCCTCTTTCTGCAAGACAACCATGTCTTAAAAGCAGTTACAGTAACTTACTGCTAGTTTCAAGACACAGAGCTGATTCTTGCCATCCTAACAAGATTTTGATTGTTAAAGGGAAGTATCAGTTTTCTTTCATACCGTGCAGAGCATGAAGTTTTCATGGAATAGCATCCAACCTCTGTTGGAGGTCTCCTTCCAGCCATCTGCCCTCAGAAGGCCCCAAACCAAACATGAATTTCCAGGCTCGTTTAACTGGCTCCAGTTGTTAGAAGAGTCAAACAAAATCTTCACCTTAGGAATTATCTGGACAGCAAATGCCATGACGAAATGGCTTTCCACAATTTCTATCCCCAAACCTTTGACTGAAAAGGTCTGATCCCTCCCAGCTATATGTCTAGATGTACTGGACTAATAGCTCCGGTTCTTTGCTTTCATGCATTGCTTTGGGCTTATTATAGAAATGTTTAACCTGTGTGACACAGGTGCAGAGAAAAACTGCAGGCATATAAAGATGCAACCATGGAATAACAGGAAGACATTTTTAATAAGGTGCATGAATACCTTATAATAGTGTGGCTCAAAACAAACACAAAAAGCGATTTTCTTCTGTCTTAACAACATTGCAGATACATTTGAATTTGCCAAGACTTTTTGATTTATGAATGATAAATATGAAACAGTCATTAGAAGCTGCAAACAGGCTTGATCATCCATCAAACAGACAAACCTGATGGCCTGAGAAGGCTGCTGATTGCATCAGGGTTGTGTTTGTCTGCTTTTCTTAGTTACTTCTTTCTGTGGGCAGTTGCTTAAATTTTCAACCATTTGTGCAGTCTGTCTTGCAGTGAAAACAGGCAGAAGCAGTTTCTGCAAAATCTGTGAAAGAAGCAACAAGGCAGCTCTCACTGATCCCTTTGATTTAATTTTGCCATGTTCATCTCTTTATACTCTGCTGCATAAAATAAAAACATTTAAGTCGAGCAGTCTGAATATGCTCTCGCAGCATGTAGGTCACCCGATCAGTTATCTGGCAGGCCCTGACACATAAGCTCCTGAGTTAACAAACCTTGGGACTGTGTGGGTCAATTTAGCATCCAAAGCTAATGGAAATAAATCATCAAATATTTTTATTTAATTTTTAATTTTGGCATCCTTTTCCCCCCAGAAGAAGATTATAGAAAGAGTTCATCACAAAAGTGCAGACAAAAATTCAAACACTGGCTCTCTTTAAACAGCTGAAAAACTGTATGGAACTAACCTTCATGTCCTTCTAAGCCAAGTCTCTCTAATCTTTCAAATCCAGTTCAATCTTATTATCAACTCACTTGGCAGAATTAATATACTAAAATGGGCACTTTGCCAAGTTTTTTTTACAGTCGGTTTCTGTCATGCCAATTCAATTACAAATTGTTTCTTTACAAAGGTTAATCATATATAATGAATTAAAGAGGTTACGGTCTAAAGAGGTAAGTAGTCTTGTAAACTTGAGAAAAGAATATTAGACACCTATATTTGTGCTGTGATATATTCAAATCTACATGGCACATTGAAAATGAAACAATGAAACTCATCCAAATCTATTGGAAATGAAGTTTGTTTCATGTTCACACTGAAGTACCAAAAGTAAATGGTGTAAATGGAAATCTCTTAGTAATGATTTGGATAATAAAACATTTAACTACTTTGCCTGCTTAGCCTGGAACACCAAATGGGTTATAACTTCCATGTTTAGCACCAAACTAAAAATAACTTGTGATTGGCTAAATCACTGCTATTCTCAGCACGGCTTCTAATAGAATCGCTTTGGCCACACTGGGAGGGGTAACATTTGTAAACTGTTATGCTAGTAATGACCTGAGTTCAGAGCAAAGACATAAGTACAATTTGTACTTTTCTGTTGTCCAGGAACCTGTTTACACCAAAAATATCGTTACCATACATAGGGATGTGAAGAATACTCTGATTACTTGTGTTGGTAATAGAATTTCTGTGGACTTTTCAAAATCTAGTATGTGACCGTTACGATCAGTTATTTGAAAGCTTTCAGTAGACTTACTTCTTCAGATTGGGACATGGTCATTACAAGTTGAGCTATTACCTGAGCACAGACAACATTCTCAAAAACCTTACTTGCAAAAGATGAAAAGGGGTTTTTAATACCAATTGAATGGAGAATTCCAAATTTACCTAAACACTCATTAAAACTAAAACATACTGCACATGAGCCAAGACTAAGGGAATCATGTTGTAAAAGGATGCAATAAATCACTGCACTGAATGCAGAAGAAAATTTTATTGATAAAACTGGCCTTGAGATTTGATGCCATTTACCACAAAAAAAAAAAAAGCTATTATTTCACCAGGCAGCTAGCGGTGTTTCTGCCCTACTTGCTCTTATGTAAAAAGGTTATTGAAAAGTACCCACATTTATCACTAGACTTTTCACAAGCTGCCAGTGATCTCATGAGGGGCTGCCAGTGATCTCACGAGGGAACCCTGTCTCGTCTAGAGACAAGCTATGCTTCGTCAGCAGACATGAGTTGGACTTCTATTTTCCTACTGAGGTATCCTCAGTTTCTTCCTGCTCTCTGGCACTACTTACAATAGAAACCAAATAGGCTTGTGGTTTCCATTGGATCAGTCCTGCAATCCGTAAAATAAAAACTTTTATTACTTACAGATAGGTAGACTTGTAGGACAACTATCATTGCTATGTCCTGTGGAATGGTAATGGTCTGGGATGGTGACCAAACATGCTGAGGAAACACAGCCTAAGTGGATCTACATCCATTTAATTTCCATTGTGGTTCAGAAACCCTGGCATGGGCCTCTATGAGGTAGCAGTCACTTTGCTGAATAATGCATCTGTGTCTGGTACTTTCATTATCTTTCCTCCCACCCAAAGACATAAAGAATATGAAAATCCAGAAGATTATTTAAAAAATTTTCCTTCTGGCATTGCAATTTTAACAATAGGCTTAAGTAGTGATGCAAGACCCAAGTAGTGAGGGAAGAAGGACAGCCTGGCAGGTCAAGCCCAGAGCTGCCCTCAGAGTTGAAAATGTTTCTGAAATGGTGAAAAGGGGCACCGCTCACGCAGAAAATCTCTGTTCTGATCTTATCTCAGCCACCAGCTTCCTCTCAAAAAAAGCCCATCCCTTGCCTCTATGCCTTACTCCTGAAACGGTGGTAATATTCATCTATGTCAAGGACAAGCTCTGGAGCTTTTATCAGTTAAAAACCACAAAACATCAGGATGTGTCCAGGCTGTATAATGCTGACAGTGAGCTGGTTTGAATACCACACTCCTACGCCTAGCTCTGCTGAGTCTCCAGATGAAGTGCTGAGCCATCTTCCAGACCTGTGCCAGGTAATTAAACGCTTTTGTATGCATGGCACAGCCCTGTGCTACCTGTGGAGACTGCCAATACCAGGACAATGAGAGGTGCATATAGATGGATGAACACAGGAACATGCCCAGATCCTTGGTGCACTCGGCTCTTTTGGTCCATCCCTCAGAAAAATAAACTTGTTTTCTTTAATTGTCACAGGAGTTTGTGGTCTCATTCAAGAACGGTTGCTGAATTAAAGTTATGATCACTTTCTTTTCATGTGAATGTTTGACAGAAGGAGTCTAGAAAATAACAATGGTAACCAACCACTGGTTCTTCTGATCAGTTCAAGAAGGCTCACGTTTCATTCTAATTAGTGCAGTAATTTAATTAGCATAACTCTTCATGAATTTTTTGTGTATGTATTTTGCACACTCACCCCTACTTCTGTCACTGACCTCGTTTGGATCACTCGCAGTATGTACACATTCCTTTTAGCAGACTTAACCACTGTGTCATGTGCCACTGGTAAGAAAATTCTCTCTCAGTATTCTCAATATTTAACAAAAAACATTTGAAATAACAATAAACGACACATGCTGCAAAACCAGAAAAGAGCAGGGCTCAGCAAACTAGGAGAAGTTCTGTCTGCAGTCTGGATTGAGTGAGATCGAGAAATCTTCACAGACTCTGCTTGAGTCAGTGCCTGAACTAAAAATTGGCTGTCCTGTTCCATCAGTTTATCTTATAAATTTGTATTCTGCTTATTCCAAGCAAATTATAGGTCTTCCAAAGACAAGTTTTTCACTGTCACAACTTAGAAATATGTTAAATGATACAATCTTGTGTGCATAATGCAAAGACTGCCAGAAACAGCCATTTTACAGTCTTACCATTTCTGAAACATATATTCTTCAGATTTGCCTTGATTCTTCAGGTCCACCTGAGGTCTACAGAACAAGCCAAAGCCCATGCTAGAAGTCAGTGGCAGAAGGCCCAAGCGCTAAGATTAAAATTTCTGTCTTCAGCTCTTTTCAAATGGTTTGAACATGA
This sequence comes from Fulmarus glacialis, assembly GCF_000690835.1. Classification (NCBI taxonomy): domain Eukaryota; kingdom Metazoa; phylum Chordata; class Aves; order Procellariiformes; family Procellariidae; genus Fulmarus; species Fulmarus glacialis. The sequence goes on from NW_009211187.1 coordinate 7,671, forward strand.
CCTTTCTGACGGGAGCATATACAAGCAGCTACTCGCTGCATGGGGAATAGGGATCTCCTGCTTAATGGAAATGCTTAAATCCAGCCTCTCTGTGTGCTGGGAGATGCTTGAGTGTTTCCAAGGAGCCAGCCCAGACGGGGCACGGTGGGCACTGCCCCGCAGCAGGCAGCAGCAGCTCGGCCGGAGCCGCGGGGTGTTCCCACACGGCGGTACCCCACGCCATGGGCTGCGAGGGGTCACTGCCGTGGGCAGCCCTGGGTGCCGGGAGTCACCCGGATGGGATCAATCGGATATGCCCACCCTGCGCTGAATCACCTGCCGCTGGGCTGTCCCAGTCCCGAGCATCCCTGTGAGTCACGTCAGCTGCTTGGAGTGGAACAGATAAGGAACCGGTGAGAGTTCAGTGATAAGCCCATGGGGTGGGGAAGTGGGAGCTGGCTGAGCTTCTGCAGGATGTTTATTGGAGTCTGTGGCACATAAAATCGCTTCCAGATCTAAGCCAGATATAGAGACAAGTCAGGTGCTTTTGGGCTGTGCTGCATTTATAGGAGCAATTCAGCAGCTTCAGCTTGGTGCTGCGTCTGCAGTGGGTGATGATCTGCCAAGGTCTTTGCTGCTTTTGCAGCAGGTTACTCCCCTGCTTTGCTGTCGGCTGCCCACAGCCGCTGGTGAGTTGACTACAAGCTTCTTCCATCTGGACGCCTCTCATAATGGATGTTTTCCAACTAGAAAGATACAAACATGCTAGCATGCTGTATCAAGCATAAACCAGAGCTACCCGATAGAAATGATATACTCACTGCCACCTTTTCAATTTTTGGCATTATAAAACACAGTCAGTTATCTGCATCATAAAAAGGAGGAAAATATTACCAATATTATTGCAGCATAAGATTATGCTTCTCTTTTAAGAAGTTTTATTTTCATTTTACCGTGGACAGTGGGATTCTGTATTAATGCTATGTGTGAATATTTTTTCACATATCTAAAGCACAGTTAAACTGTGGAACTCATTCCAACAGGAAGTTACAGAAACCACAAATAAAAATGACTTAATAATGACAAATTCATGACTAAAAGGCTCATCAGTGCCTGTTAAGTACCCTGATCCAAATGTAAACTCTAGCTAGGCATGTTTCTAAACTCGAAACTACTAGAAAGGGAGGTGTTCTTGTGAAAGAAACATTGTGTAATTGCTTTGCTTTGAATTAGCTTTTTCAAAGCTAACATCTCTGATACCAGACTAGATGGAGCCTCGTTCTGAGTGTGTAGAATTTTAAACATTTGACCTTCCTCTCAGGTAATAACTTTACTCTTTCCAGATGAAGATCTTGTCATATAAGACATACTTGCTAGCAATGTTCAGTATGTGCTTCCAGCTGATGCCAAGCAGGATTTGCTGAAGAGACACTTTGCCCATGTCATGCTTTCAAAGTGAGATGCCTGTGGGGACTGAGTTTGGTTAGCATTGTTCAAAAGTTTGGTCACTGGCTTTTTTTCTCATTTGTCCAGGAAAAAGACTGAACTCATGCCAGCTAAGATCACTACCTTTCAGAAAGTGGTGTCTGAGACCTTATTGTGCTATGAAGAAGTACAGAGACCACAACACCTACCGCTGGAAAAGCATAGCTGGGATTTGAGAAGATCTTGCAGGGGTTAGTAGAAGGCAATGGAAAACAGACTTCAATTTCTCTAAACCTGTGCTATGCTCTTACATGGAAAATAAGACTGCAGTGACAAAGTCCTGGAGAAGGGCTCTTCCTGCACCACCTTTGGGAAGCTGAGGAGCTCTTCCACCACTGATATATTTGTTAGGTATGACAAAGGGAACGTGACACACTCTAGCATGCCAACTGTATTGCTTATGTGCTGCTTCAAAGAAATTGAAGGGTGTTATGAAGGTATATGTGTGTACAGAGAAATTAATCAGTGTTTATAAACACAGAAATAGATTTCTGCTAGTTATTTCTAATAAAGCTGGAAATATTTTAACAGGTTTATGTTGCTATTCATAAATAATATAAAGGAAAAAAGACGTCGATATAAAGCGATTTAGACAAAATTTTCAATCCGGTCCTGTCATTCATGGTTCTATGGTTCAACCATTTATCTAGCAGACAGTTACAATGGACACTATTCCAAAGAAGAAATGCCCAGTGCTGCCCCTGGGGAGGAAGCACCCCTGCAACAGCCCAGGCTGGGGGAGACTGGCTGGGGACCATCTCTCTGGGGCCCTGGTGGGCAGCTGAGCATGGGGCAGCCATGTGCCCTGGCAGCAAGGATGGCCAGCAGCCTCCTGGGCTGCACAAACAGGGGCACAGCCAGTAGATTGAAAGACGTGACATATCAGACCACATTCAGAATACTGGATCCAGTTCTCCTCTGCTCTAACCTAGCACAAGAAGGACCTCAATAAGCTGGAGCGAGTTAAGTGGAGGAGCCCCAGGCTGGTTAGGGGCTGGAGCACTTGTGCTATGAGGAAAGGGTGACCATGCACCATCTCAGAGATGAGATGTTCTCACCTCAGCCCATGTTCACATTATGCAGTTTTATTGGCTTAGCCAACAGAGGAAGTCCCTCTACCCACGCTCTCCATTGTCATGCCTGTTTGGTCTAGTGATGATAGAAGCTATTTCTGCTTAGCTGAGTTGCAGATTATCCACTGGTTATCTAATTGATAATGAGTTGTGAAGGCCAAGAAGGGTTTATTTTTGATTAAAAGAAAACTAGACTTTTAATAGAAAACTGCTTTTCTGAAGCAACACAATGTCCCTCTGAGCTGTTCTCCTTCCAGAGGCCGGGGTCAGCTTACAGACTGACAGGTCCTGTGATTGGGACTGCCGGCTCCTGTTGGCTTCAAGCAAAATCAGCCCTTAACCTGTCCGTGTTGCATTCTCATTTTAAAAACAATGACAACCTATACAACTAAGCTTTCAAGTTTTGCAGACTCTGTGAAAGTGGCACAGAGGAGGCTAAAATCCTTAAAAGGGAGAAGACCACTGAATGAGGCCTCGTATATCTCAGCTGCACAGTCTAATTACTGAATTCTTGCATCATCTGCTCAGTTTTGGAAAGAAATGTCATAGTTCCTGCTTTCAGTCAAAACCAGATTGACCTACTGCAGTCAAAAGACCTGTTGAAATCACAACCTGTCCCTGACCACAGCCTGATATAACCTATTTCCATCGTGCCCTGTGTGGTAGTGCTGTCCCCCTGCTGTGTGCCGGGCACCTCGTGGGTGCTGTGCTGGGAGCCCCCACCTCTATGGGAAGGACAAGAGGCCTGGTGGCTCCCTGCTACCACTTTTCCTTCTATAAAGAGGTGATATATCAAGGACAAGGTAGTCCTGTCCAGCAGTCCAAAGAGGCTGCATCTGATACCTCCCTCATCTTCAGTCTGCTAGCTAGGTGACTGCAAGGCAGATTTGCCAACTTGACCTCACTTGCTGTCCCAAGGGACAGCTCTTTTGAACTGCTGTGTGCAGAGGTACCCAGCTGCATCCAGACCTTCTCTGCGAGGCCCGAATGTTTCAAGGAAAGCACCATTATCACCATCATGTGTAATCTGCCAGAACATGTGTCCTCCTCTGGTTATGGACCTGAAAGCCATTCTAGTCCTGAAATATGGTGGCTTTTAGCATTTTGTGGGTACAGACCCTAAAGTTTGTAATGGAAGAACTAACTAGAAAAACTACTAAAGGTAGAATAACACATCTATGTCTAATCATTAATGAACCTTACTGAATTTTTAAATAACTTGGCACTTTTTGGTTATTAGGACTCCATATTATACAGTATTCAGAGGCTGTGGTTTGCCTATTAATAATTCTCTGCTGTCAAGCCAGCAATAAAAGCCATTAGTTTCATGTTATGATGTACTTTTATACAATCTGTATTGAAGCTGAATGATCTTGTAATGAGCTGGTACTGCTGCACCCTTTGTGAAGCTTCGTGCATTACCTACATCACTTAAGTCTAATGTGCCTCATAGTATAAGCAGCCTTGATCAGATTGTGAGATTATATAGCTGATAGTCTTGCATTCTGAATGGCTATTTAAGCAACAAAATTGCCACCAAATATGACTTTGGAGAATTAGGGTTTCTGAAGGAAAATGTAAGGGATGGACACTGGATGCCATTTTGTAAGTGCTCTCTTTCTAATATTAAGCACTTACTGTGCAGGAAAGCTAGAATCTTTTATTTTTCAGGCTCCAGGTTGAGAAAAGAATTGCTAAGTTTGGGGATTGGTGGAAGAAAGCACACATATTGCACTTTGATTTCACTAAGCCTACAACAAACTCTTACACATGACAGGGCTTAAAAAAACAAGTGCTAGGAAGGAGCCCTCTGGAGAACATCTCTTTAGTTACTAGCGTGTAAAAGAAGAGGTCAAGTTTATTCTTGTTCAGCCATTTATAATGCTAGTCAGATGAATATATGCAACCTTCTGTGGTACTGCAGTTCAGCAAAGGTCACTGAGGTGCTGGTTTAAAGGAGCCCCATCTCCATACTCAAGCACTTGTGGCTGGCTCCCAAGCTGGTATCCATCAACTCACGGGAATGTATAACGAACACAGTAATTCACTCTGTGTCCAAAAGGACTAACATCTGAATGACGCATTATTTTATCTAAGTTAATTTCTTCCAGTTTTTCATTATACTTTAGGTATCATGTCATAGCCATAGTTTTCTGTCTCATTTTACCTGACAGGCTGCAACATCATAGGCTTGGGTCTGACCTGGAGGAGGCTTGGGTCTGACCTGGCAAGCAAGTGGTCTACCCCTTTCCTCAGTGGTTCTGCCAAGTCCTGTTGTGCTCTCTGTGCAAGCCCAGGATGATGTTTTTGGGGATGATCCAAGCCTTCCTTCTGTCTTAAATTTATTTTGCGAGTGAGAAGCTCAAAACTCCTTGGATCCCCTTCCCATCAATAGCTGAAACTAAAAAAACCTGCTGAAAATCCCATCTAATTTTCCCCAGTTGTGAGCTGAAGTGCTCCACAGTGACTTGATGCTAACAGGTTAGTGCTTACATGCCAGTTAATCTATCCTGGGTGGAAACACTGCCTTTGCTGTGTGCTGTGCTCTGGAACCATTTGCATGTGCAGCTAAGGCTGCTAAGGCTGCATCCTACATTCTGAACTGCTCCTCTGTGGTGGGGCAGAACTTTCCTATCCCTCTGAAAATGCAAAAGGAATTGCAATACTTATGGGGCTAAGACCATCCTTCTTTATGCCCTTTCTACTTCATACTTCTTGCATGAAGTGCCTTCAAATTTTGCTATTTGAATTTTAGCTTGTAATCTCTACTGGATTAGTGAATGTGGTTAAAGCATCACTGCAGCTGAGTTAAGGGTTGTTGTATAATGACAACATATGACCAAGAGGCAGTACTTTAGTTATATGTCAATTAAATTTTACAGTGATTGCAGGGTCACAGAGACAAGTTTTCTTTTAAAAAATGAAGCCAAGACTAGAATAGCATGGGTAAAATACATTCATCTTTTGTATCCATAATGTTTAATACAATGAACGCTGCCAGGGGTTCTCCCCTGACACCCCTTTGTGTTTTGGTTTACTTTGGTATTTCACAGCTGTGGTGGTTTAACCCCAGCCAGCAACTAAGCCCCACACAGCTGCTTGCTCACTCCCCCCCCAGGGGATGGGGGAGAGAATCAGAAGAGTAAACATGAGAAAACTCATCGGTTGAGACAAAGACAGTTTAATAAGTAAAGCAAAAGCCGTGCATGCAAGCAAAGCAAAACAAGGAATTCATTCCCTACTTCCCATTGGCAGGCAGGTGTTCAGCCATCTCCAGGAAAGCAGGGCTCCATCATGTGTAACGGTGACTTGGGAAGACAAATGCCATCACTCTGAATGTCTCCCCCTGCCCTCTTCTTCCCCAGCTTTATATGATGAGCATGATGTCATATGGTATGGAATATCCCTTTGGTCAGTTGGGGTCAGCTGTCCCGGCTGTGTCCCCTCCCAACTTCTTGTGCATCCCCAACCTACTCGCTGGTGGGGTGGGGTGAGGAACACAAAAGGCCTTAACTCTGTGTAAGCACTGCTCAGCAATAACGAAACATCTCTGTATTATCAATCAACACTGTTTTCAGCACAATCCAAAACACAGCCCCATACTAGCTATTATAAAGAAAATTAACTCTATCCCAGTCAAAACCAGCACCAGTGGCAAAGATGCAGATATTGTGTTAGAGGAATGACCCCTTAGTTCTGTGTTCTGTCCCAGAAGGATGGAGGAGTGCCTGACACCACATGAGGCTTCAAAAGAAAGGTAATAGCACTAACTCACCTAACTGTTATCAGCGTGGAGCTATCTGGTTTCATAGCACTGCTGAATCTGGGATCAGCAATTGCTCTGCCTTTGATTCTCACAAGTACAACTAAGCAAACAAACACACAAACAAAGAGGGGAATTACAGCTTTGATTCTTCTTTTTCCTCCCTCCTTGAATGACACAGTGTCAGAGTGATCTGGTTCTGAGGCATTGCTGAGATTCCCTCATTTATTTTTTTCAGGAGAAATAGGACTTGGTAATAGCAATAGGTATGCAAAAAAGGACGTAAGTGAGCAGATGTGCAGAGAAAATCACTGGGCAGAAATCTCCCCCTTGGGCTACTAAACATATTGTATATGAATTCTGCATAAAAGCTCTGTATCCCTTGGCTCTCTGATAGCAATTATTATCAACCTGCAATGAAGCAGCTTAAAAGACTGCTCAGCAGCTACATTTGCTCAGAGTTCCCAGAGGCAGCCGTGAGTCAGTGGAAACAAACCCAGACTGTGTGACTTTGCACAGCCTTCTGCTCACAATTACAATCAAGATGGATGGGAGACACTTCTGTGACTTTTTTTTCCCCACAGAGGGAGTCTCTGGGGACCACACATGCACCGCTGCAATTACACTATAGCAGGTCAATAGCAGGACAGAAGACTGTGGTTAATGAATGATCCAAGATTACCACCAGTCAATGCAGTGCCATTAAAAAAGGGATGCAGAACTACGTGTAGAATTGTCTGAAATATATTGTCCAGAAGGCTTTATTTCCATAGAAATGTCCCTTTTCACCCCTTTTCCCCCACGTTCCAGACAAAATCTATACTACAGATGTCTACACATCTCCATATTTAACTCTAACACGAAACACAATGACCATAAAAGGAGGTCAGTACCAAGCCCAATATAATAATGCCTTTAGGTTGCACTACCACTACATCTAAAGAGCAGTCACAGGAACGGCTGCAGTACCCTAGCACAGGTATAATGCTAGTTTGAACCAGGCTGAGTAGCAGTAGCAGGCTGGCAGGGCTTGTTTAGTCAGCTTATGTTGTGGTGTTTTCTTCTGAGCTTTGGGCTGTTGCAGTTGGGCTGGCACCATGACCAGGTAGGTAAAAACCAATGTGGGTCAGGATTGACATATCAGCAATGCTGATTTAGGACAAGTGAGATTCTGACCCCTAAGTCTCATTGTCTTGTCACACTGATACAAATGGAAATTAAGATATGTTTTTCCAAATTAGCATCCACAAGAGAAGAATTGGATTCACAGTGTCCAAATCTCATCATATCTGTGCTGAACAAGAGTTCAGCAGGCAGCTGAACCAGTTTCCAGTGGAAATCAAGTGCAGCATCAACTGCCATTGCTCCACTCTATCTTTTCCCCTCTTCATAGCTTAGCCCTGGGACCCTCTGTCCAAGGACTGCAGTGTAGTGTACATCTGACAGCTCCACCACCCACTATGTCCAGTTAAGGTCCACTCTCCATCTTGGTGTGTGTGCTTGCCTGTCATGAAGTAAAGACAGCCAGACTCAGACAATCTCAGCTGTTACTGGGGACTGGAAAGCAAATGAAGTGTTCCAGCTGTTACAGATGTTGCCCTGGATGTACTGCATGACACTAAGGACATCAGGGAATAAAGTGTCTGTAGTCCACACAGATGAGGGGGAAGCAAAGGACATTAAGACCTAAGATGAGAGAGGTTCTACCGCATAGTGTTTTCCCAACACAGCACGACTCCAGAGGAAAATGAGGGTGGGGTTCATGTGCCAGCATGGGGCAAAAAATGTATGCCGAATTACCCAGGCATGGGTTGGTCACCCTGTGTTGCCCTAATATTCCCTCCAGGACAACAGTACAGCAACAGAATGCGTCAGTCATGAGTACAGGTTTCAAGACACTGCAAACTGTCCCACAGCTGCTAGGAACACCAGAGCTATACCACATGGGGACCACAGTGATGCTGGCTTGAAGAGTTCCTGTGTGCCCTCTCCCTAACAACTCAAATCTGGATGCTTGCTTGCCACCCCAGGCCACAGTGCACCGTATTTTTAGTTGCATCATTTGTTGGCTACCTTGTTCCATGGGGTTTCTACCAGGACAATTTCCATCAGTTAGCTGGATATGCTGCCCAACAGCAGTGCTGTGTCCACATACTAATATTGCCACAGAAGTGGATTTCAGCCAAGACAACTAACTGTTATGGGGGGCTTTGGGAAGACAGCGTAGGGGGAAAATTAATAGTTCTTGGTACAGATAGACAATCACTGCTGGTAGCAAACGTGTTGTTGAACATGTTGCCTTTCCATTGCTCAGGCCTGCCTGTGTCAAATATCCCAAATAAGACTCAGAATGCAACTTGAAATGAGTCAGCAAGACTGTCTGCACTGAAAGGCTATGATTGCAAGGCCTGTAGGCAAACCTGGGACAGCTTTCATTTTGCTGCTGCTGAAAGCAATTGAAGTGCTTGACCATAAGCTCCAGGCCAGACTGGAAATCTTGCAGGATGCTGTATGTGTAGACCGCACCCCAAGCCTGGCTAATAGTGGCATTGTTACTGGCACCCGAATGGATGAGGAAGGTCTCTGTCTGCAGAGGAGACTTACCCTAAATCTGCCTGTGCTCCAGATCACAAATGCATGTTTTCTTTCCTGGTCTTTTTGGTGTCAGAAATCAGGCTGCTTGGACACTAAATTCCTTGAGGCACCCAGAAGAATACAGTGTTTATACTATATCTGCTCATTAAGTACCCAGCAGCAACCTGTTTTAGTTGAGAGCTTTAGCTATTAAACAGCAGCATCCCTAAACAGCTGCCAAAGGGGAGGCTGGTCTCCCAGCCCCTGCAGTGTGTCTGAAGTCAGCTTCCATCTGTTTCGCCCTCCTGCTGCCTTCGCTGCTTTTGCAGTCTCAGCTGGGCAGTGGCCCGGTTTCCACGGTAGGAACAGAGAGATCCCCTCTGCAGTCTAGCCTGGAAAATCTAGTCTGGAAATTCAGATGGATGGGTTGTATAAACTGCTGTCCTAATATTACTGCATTGGATAATTCCTGCTAATGCATGTCTTCCTATAGCACAGTGACATCTACAGTCCATGTTTAAAATGAGGACAGTATTTTAATAATGTCATATTGTTATGCACTTTATGTCTGTTCTGCTTAAAAAGAAATGCTGGCATTGCCTGTGATATCTAAGTGCTGTACTGCAGGATGCTACCAATGCAATGTGCTTAAGTGCTGGACCAGCAGGACACGAGCCAGCTCCAGCCTAAAAGCTGTATGACTTGTCACTGTCGTCCTGAGCCTGTTCTGTGATTACGCTTCCCATAATAAATATGCAAGGCCTCTATAGGCCTGACTCAAGCAGACCCTTCATTTCTCTGCGAGTGCATTAATGCTCAGCTCTTATTAATCTGTAATATGTCTCAGGCGTTTGGCCATCACTTCCACCCCCTGCTCTTCGGACATTTTTGTCCTGTAGCGCTTGCAGGTTGTTGACTGAGGCAGCCTGGTTAAATGTATTTTCCTGGGGTACTTTACCATTCCAAGGACACTTTTTTCCTTCCAGTGCTCCGGGGACAGGCAGCCCCTTTTTGCATATATTCCTGTACCAACTTTTCCTCCCCTCTTTCATCTGTCTAAACTTAACTTCTTGTCTTGTTTATTTAGCATTAACCCATCAGGCTGGGCTTTTTCCCAAGTTGTTCTGAGCCATCTGTCATGCTTTTTGCTATATAAATACATAGTCAGATCAAAATGTCATCTATGTAAACTTTAGCACATTGAGCTGTTTAAAATATAAATATAGAGAAATCTTGTGGTTTTTGGTGAAACACCTGGAGCTGAACCAACTCAGACCACGGTCTGAGACACAGACAGTGACTATGTCGAAACAGTTGGGTGTGGGAGATCTCTGAAGACCTTAGATGTGGGTGCACTTTCCAGCTCTGTTCTGACCTCGTATCACATTGAGGACAGGACAGTCAACATTTTCCTCTCCACCTTCCATAGCTTGGTTTCTCACAGGTCTCCAATCTTAACAGCAGGGAAATAGATACAGGGATCAGGAATTTCCACAGGCTGCATTTGCTATTTGAGATGCAGACAGTGTATCCCAAAGGAGGTGCTGAATGAAAACAAGTATGATCTATTATTTTCTTAACCCACCCGTCAGATCCATGCTGATGCGTCAGGCATGGGAAAACCATGGACATTGATCATCTGTCCCGGCATTTCTGTCTTTGTTGAAAGCCGAAAATGTTCCCTTTTTGTGTATTTGATTGGGCCTAATTCCAGTAATTGATTAGGCAGAATTTAGGTGCTTTTGTCCAAAATGTGTGATGACGCTGCTCAGCTGCTGCCTGACTTCTTGGGATGAGTAATTTCCAAGAACACCTCACATTTTGTCTTGACAGCCTGGAATAATACCTTTGCACATTTCTGAATCATCTTCCTAAATGGTCTGAACGATTTGACACCTAAGTCAAATTTAAGCTCAATCAGGAGCCAGAAAGTAGGCACTCCTCTCCTCTGTTTTTGACATGCTCAGACCTGCTGCGGTTCTCAAAATGCATCAAAAGAAATTGCCAAGAATGGGCTCAATGCTCCATGGAGTTGTAGATGTCTTCTTTTAAAATGATGATGAAGCTGCCTTTGCCACACCATCTAATTAGCCTGGATGTCCATGGAAGATGGGGAGAGATACTGAGGGCATTCAACTTCTTGGTCTACTTTAGCTATAAAGCAGAGTACTCAGGGGCCTTATGTTCTTTATCTGGTCAGCAAAGGAGTTGCCTTTGGATAACAATTCAATTAAGACAGTATAAATCTCCCTCCTCTTTTCCTCCACGCTGTGATATCCCAAAACAAGAATTTCTACAGCTTGTTTTGTAGCTTCAGGGTGAAGGGCACTTTCTTGGAGACACAGGTGGTCTTTTCCAGATCTATTCTAGTGAGACCTTCGCTGCCCTCTACAAGACATTACAAACTCTTTCGTAGCTTGGTTAGTCTCCTCCTCTTCTCCAGCTCCTGCCTTTGGCGGAAATGAAGCTTTCTGATCCATTCTAAGCCAATTACGGGGTGCCTGCCTTCTTTTTCTATGGTGTTCCAATGAATCATACTTAAGATCTGAATGTTTCGCTCATCTTTCAGTGTTAAAATGACTGGTCCTTGTGCTATGCTGCCTTGGACATGTTAAATGGTTCATTTGCTTTCAGTGCATTGACACATTTCTCCGCTATTTCTGCTTCCAGCTCTTGTTTGTCAGGCTCCGATCTTAGGGAGACTTCAGCAGTCCTATTGTTCCCATCTTCTTTTCCATGCTCTGTATGTTGAAATGAAATCTGCAATCTCTTGCAAAGCTGATAATTCATTCCAATTCTTGCATCATCTTCCAACATCTCTTTGTCTTGACTTGCAGAGCTTATTGTGGAACAACTGCTCTTGTGGACTGTGATTTTGAGATTGAGATTTTATTTTTTCTTCTCCTTTTTTTTTTTTTTTTTGCTTTCGGCTTATTTTTATGTTTTCTTGGATGGCAAATAAGAAATTTTTGACAAGTCCAGATGTTAGTTTTTCAGAGCCTGAGGATTTTATTGCTGGGACTTAGTCCCCCTCCAAATGGCAAAGTTGGCTCTTTCATCTTGGAGCATTCCCAAACCGTGGTTTCAATTTCTTTTTGTGTTCGAGCTTTACATACGTAAATGCTTTGTTCTCTTGTGGGAGACACAGCTTCTCTCGCTGCCTTCTGCCACCACATTCCTGCGCAGCACAGCGGGACCACCTCTTCACCGCTGCCCGCAGCCTCCTGGTGCTGCACGACTCCAACATGGGGGCTCTTCCTCACCTCCCACATCCAGTCCCTCCTCCCAGAGTGCCGGGGCTGCTGCTGCTTCTGCTGGTGCTGCTGCAGTGCGGCCTCCCCCGCTTTTCTGTGTTTTCTCCTCTCTTCTGCCTGTAAACACTATTTGTAGCTGGGCCAGGGCAAATTACCACACTAACGATTTTGGACAGTGCCAACAATTTCAGTGTGCTGTTCTCTTACTTCAAGAAATTAATCACTGAGAAAAAATGTAGAATATGTTAAGAAGCTTTTAGAGACTTGATATTTGGGGAGTTTCATTACCTCCTAGAGCATTAAAATAAGGTTCCCCCTTGAAAGGGGGGTTGGGGCCTTTTTTTCTTTTCTTTGAATGTTTTTGTTCTGCTGTATCAACTGAAACAGCTGTGCCCCGTTGGTCACATCACAAACCACAGCTCTCCTTATGGTTGTTCAGAAAGGCGTTGAGAATACCTCCAGCATGATGTAAGGGATGTGGAAATACTTAGTGTAAAAATTGTAAGTAATAATGCTTATATTTTTGGCAAAGATCTTCAATAATAATTATAATAAACACAAAATAGTGTGGGCAGGGAAAAAGTAAATTTAAACAAAAGAAATATTTACAGAGCTGTGTCACTGGACTGCTTCTGCAAGATTGTTATAAAGTGCAGTGGATCTTAAATATTTCCAAGAAATCACCTTGTCCAGTCTTTCTTATTATCTGAGTAGTTAAGAATCTGGAGGGAGATGGTTTGAGGACGGTCATTCATAAAAATCAATACATTGCAGAAATTTCAAAGTCCTGAGAAGATTAATCAAATGCTATGGCTGTTGCAATTGGTTTGTTTAATCACAAAACATACAACAATCAAAGACATGATAAAATAAAGTAGAATGAAGGAAAGCTTTGCTTCATCTCCTGTAAAGGAGATGGAACTTTAAAGCCAAAAAGCCAGAAGCCTCCTTAAGCAGGGTAAACATTGCTGGAATCAAGGAGACCTGAAATTCCTGGAGGCTACACTCATGCCCTCCACACTCATTTTCATGAATGTTCACCAGATCTGGGGTTGGGTGTGATTTGAACCTTGGAGGATAAAATTATAAAAACCCTGGAGGCCACAGGCCTCTAAGGAATGTGTGCGTCAGCCATACCATGGAGTTACTAAAAATTTAGTAAGACAAGATGCACCTCCCTCTCTGTTGGCCTAGCTGTGCAAAACCTCATTGAGGTTAATGTGTGCCATTTGCCTTAGGAGAGAAGTTATCCCACTATCTATTTGATTTTTTTACACTTTAGTTTAAGGATTTGGCAGTAGGAAGTCTTAGACTATTTCTAGACAGCGCTATAGGAAAGTTAATGTCTTATCACCCATGGAATCAGAATAAAACTTATTTTTTTGCAGATTCCCCAGCTGAAGCCAGCAGCTTGTGTTCTGGCCCTTATTTTTGTACCAGTTTCTACCAGTCACTATCATTTCTGTTACTTCCCCAACGAAATTTTATAGTGAAAGATAGCTATTAAAGTGTCAGTCACATCCTGTTCTTCCTAGAAATCTGCTCAGAGGCAAGAGTGGCAAGGAAGCAGAGAAAAGATGAGGACGTGCAAGCTTGAGTTTGAAATTGTGGCTTGGTCTGTACTGACAGTAGACAATGAATTTTGCAAACTGAGAATTATATGGGAGAACATTACAGAGAAGAGCCTTGTTTCTAGGACTCTTAGGCCTGAAGATCATCTTGTGTGACTTCGCGTGGGGCAGGCCAGAGAGTGAAGGAGTATAACTGCTGCTATTCCAAAGCCCTTGTAAGGCAGGGAGGAGACTACAGAAGTTAAGAAACCTGATCTAAGGAAGAGTGAAAAAAGAAAGCTTGTTCAAATTCCGCATGAAAAATGTTAAGGAAAGATTTTCAAGGTCCTTAGCAGATGTTGAGACAAAGCTTACTAAAGGACTGCATGCACTTAAATCATTTCAGAAGTCCTTCTTGAGAAAATAACTTTTGAACAGTATGCACACTTTCTTTTTCTTGAGGATAGATATTAACTTTATATTAACTCATGCTTTGAAACACTTTGATTTTAAAACAGTTATAAACTGTACAATAATATTAAATATATCTTCCATCCCTAAATTCAATATGACATGATATTTTAATGTAGTAAAGCTTTGTGTGTTTCCTTTTCTATTGCCCTTCTGGAACAACTAGTCGGACAGACAGGGAGAAGGTGAACGTACAGACCAAGTCAGACTGACATGAGAGATCAGAAATCTCTGGTTTTATCCAAATGAAATATGATGCACTGATGTTGTTCTACAAATTTTTCCATGACAAAACAGCAGCGCTCATCATGGTTTTTCTCAGAATTTGCTTTATCTACTGTTCTAAACTGGACACAGAATCAGCAGGTTGGTTTATGTTTACTTCATGTTGGTGTATATAGTTTTTTAACTTTTTTGTTTCTGCTGTCCCATAAGTTCATGAACGTGTCTCTTTAGAGACTCTGACTGGAATGCTGACAAACTCGATGGTTTTCTTTGGGGAGCTGTAATGAAAAGAGAGCCTGGGCTGTTACATAACATACAGTTTAACCATCAAGTTTTGCTCTGTAAATGACAATTTACTCTTGGAAGAAGACCTACTGACTTTGCATTCCAACAAGCCAATATGAGCAAGAAGTTAGTTACTTCATTCTCTGTGAGAATTGTTTAGGATTGCAGAATGGTTTTTGCATTTGTGTTTCTATTCTGTTCTCACTATCCCATTAAAATACATATTTTTGTGAGACATAATTTCTCTTCTGGAGGTAGGGACTATCTAAATATCATGAAATGTTCTGATAGCAGAAAATTAATCTGAATTTGTTTTTTTTTCCTTTGTCCTTTTAACCTATGTACTTTTAAAACTAAGTTTTAATTTTTTTTCTATTAGAGTGGTTCAAAAGATCCTTGAAATCTGAAAATCGGTATCTGAAAGGATTAAGTTGAATTTCAGAAACAAAACTTTCTATAAACTTTTAATAAATGGTTTTGTTTTCTGTTTTTCGTAAATAAGTCTTAAATTGAATAGAAATATTTGAATAAGTGTTGAGTTTTTAATTTGCTGATTTTTTAATTTCAAAAGTTTCAAAAATATGAGCAAATTTTTAGCTAGTTCTTAATTAAGGTTAAGAAGTCTGCAGTTTGGTTTTGGCTTAGCTGAAAGATTGGTGCCCCTCATAACACAGCATTGCCAGCCTAATCTGCAAAGTTATGACAGCTTCCAGATGAAGGATATCCACATTCATAAATCATTTTAAATAAAGAAATCAAATCAGCTGTCTCTCGTGGTTACTTAAGGTAGGGTGGGATATATTGTTATATTACATTTCAGACTTAAATTTTGCATTGAGACAAATTTCTAATTGTGAACAAAAAAAGTATAAGAAGCAAGTAATCAAACTTCTTATAAGTCATGGCAATTGCGAGGAAGGAGAAATTAGCAAGAGATTAATTCAAGTGATCTTATGCCAACATGACTAATCATTAATTAATGATTACTTCAAAAGAATTTATTAATAAAGATGATATATGAAGAATGTAAAGCAGAACACTGTCTTATTGATAGGAAGTGAGGAGTGGAGCAGAAGTCACACAACACAAAGTGAAGACAATTTCCACTTTGATTTTCTGACATGAACTACGATTTCTTTCTCTCCTTCCCATCGCGCTGATGCTCTGGATTTTCTTTGTCCTCTTTGGTGGACGTGGCTTGTGACAGTAGTATTGCTTTCCAGCTTTAATCTTCCCAACAATACCAAGACAAGGAGGCTCCTTTTCCTTTGGAGGTGTCATTAGACTTTGCCCTCTTCAGAAGTGGAGACTATCTAGAATATTTGTAAATCTTTCTAAAAAGTGCTTAATATTTTGTAGTTTTAGTTCTGATATTCCAATACTTTTAGTTTCTTCACTAATTAAAATCACAAATACAAAGTAGTAGGTTTCTTTTAGCATGATAACAGGAAAGATTTTGGCAGGTCAAAGGAAACATCTCTCGAACCATATGTAGTGAATTGGCTGACCTTCTTTTGGTCCTACACACCCAGTAAAACCTTAAGGATTTACCTATCGCCTAAGAGATTCTATGTGCAGTTTTTCAGAGCATGTCTGTATTGTTCTAAGCTAACATTTGACCCACTGGTTGAAGTGTTTTCTTTCTCTCGGCTGACATGGATATGAGCTAAACAAATTTAGCCAGAATATTTTGCAAAAAAATTATTTACCTTGAGTCGTGCCACTGAAAATTTTGCTTCAGAGTAGCTGTAAAAACTTTTGAATATCATGATGCTGTGATACCATGACTCTCCAACTCTTTGCTTTTGTGAAATGAGACAGCAGAATTGCTCACCAGCCTGGGTTATTATGCAAGACTGCCACAGCTTTTTAGGACAAAAGTGCAAAATTCTGAGGTCAAACAGCTATTACTTCTAACAATCCATTTGGTACCAGCTGTGAAATCTGTCTTGACTTTGATTTTCTCCTGATGAGTTCAGGGAGAAAAGGTAATGTGAAACTAAAATTGTAGGGCACTTTTGGAACTGTAGATGCAAACTGAACACTTTCAAAATTTTCCTATCTGAACAAATATTCTAAACAACTTGAGAAATTGATTAGATCTAGTAGGAGTGAAGATGTTTTACAACTGAAAATGGAAAACTCTTCCAAAAATAGTTTAGTAAAAGGAGTGAAGTTTGACACAAATTTGGCCAAATATTGAAAATTCTTTTACCAGCAAAAATTACAGTGTGATGAATTTTCTTTCTAATAATTGGGTGGAAAAATGAAAGTGGACAATCTGAAAGACAAAAATAGAGATCTATAGTTTTGCCTCTGGATGAATTTCTCTGCTGAAGTTGGGCACTTAATCAGTAAATTCAAGATATCCTGCAAAAAAATGCTGACTAAGAGGTAAATGGCAGAAATGCACTTTGTTCTTGGGAGCTCAGTGGAAATTTTAGTGTTAAGATACATGTGTGTTTGGGCACAAGTCGTGGGATTAAAACATAAAAGGCTTGTGGTTACAGTCTTGAGGCACCTATAAGGTCAACCTTAATTACAAGTATAGAAATAGCCTAGATGACCAAAATGAACTTGTTATTGAAACGTGTAAAAGTATAGTAGCAACACCTAATGAGCCCAGCTCTTTCAATCCAAGAAGAGGCTTACAAGGCACCCGCTAAAGGTACATAGACTCTTATTCTCTTGTCTTTGAAATTTCTAACGGTCACTTCTAGGTAGTGAACATGAGCCTTTCTTAAGTTTCAGAGCCTGAAATAGATTTTTTTTTTTTTTAATTTAGACCCCACAATTTTAAATAATGTGTTTTCCCAATTCTGTGCTTTTTAGACAAACCCTTTGGCATCTTCAACATCCATACTGAAAATAAATGCCATCTAGATGAAGATGTTGCTTTGTATCTGTGGACTTCATTTTGAGCTGGAACTCTGAAGCAATGTTTAAAGGGTAAGTATGACACAATTGGAAAACATCTGTAAAAACAGAAATGAATTGACAGTCTTGTTGATACATGATGAGATCCAGCCTAATGACTTAGTTTCACACAAGAATTTTCCATGCATGGCCAGTTTTAGAAACCTTAGCTGACACAGAGGTTTCTTCTCGAAGGCTCACTGAAATAAGTATGACTACTTAAGGCCACTCCATGTGAAAAAAGGTATCAGAGTTTAAGCTCTGAGTTGGGAAAATGGGGGTGTGGAAGGATAAAATAAATCTGTGGAAAGAACTGTATTTGGCTCAGTAAGGGTGCTTAAAGTAAGAAGGTTCTTTTCTGTTAACTAAAGTTAGGGTTTTCAAGAGCAGGGTTGCTAAAGAAAAGATAGCGGGAGTCCCCTTCCCTCTTCATTATTTTTGACAGTAAGAATTATATGTTAGTAGATGTAGGTAATTCAGCCATTAAACTTAACTTTTCCATTCAAATTTGAAGAACAAGCCCTTTCCATCAATTATTTTCAACTGCCCTTCTTCCTCTTCCTTTCCAAACAGCTATTTTTGCACTGGTGTGCCAAAGGGACAAGTAGAAAAAAAAGTAGTCTGAATATTGTAAGAAAGCATGACTCACATGAGCTGAGAACTAGTATTTGAATTTTATTCCTGCTCATATGGTTGGTGAGAGTGAGGAGAGTAAATAATAGTCATTAAGGTTAAACATTTTGTTTATGACTCTAATGCAGATATTCCTCAAATCTGAGTAATGACTCAGTCTACCTCTGCTTGTCTAATCTCTCGCTTGAGCCCAGTTGGAATGTAAGATGACTCAGAAGCAACACTGGTTTCAGAGAATTCATATGATTTAAACATAAGGAGGTAAAACTTAGTTCATACAGTTGGGCAAGAAAGGTGTTTCTCCACTGGCTGTAATAAAGATGTGAAGTATGAACGAGATCATATAGCTATATCCTGTACCCTGAATGAGTTGACTCGCTATATCCTTAATTTTGCTGGAAGCATTATCACACAATATTTTGAGGAGGAAATGGCTGCAGATGCTCACTGAGAGCCACTCCTCTGCTGTGTTCCTTCAGGCACTCCTGAATCAAAGGAGACCATCTTGGCCTTGCCTCATCCTCTGCCTGGTTTCCAGTTTGGAGGAGGGTAAGGTTGAGGACCACACAAGAGCTTAGTACCCATGCAGCCTTTGCACTGATCACCACAATGCCAGAGCACTTGGAGTCATAGGAAAAGTAGAACCACGTGCTAACAAAGTTTGCTCATCGGTGCTGCTAGCCTGCTGGGTTGTTGGTTTAAGTTATAGAAACAATGATCTCTGCCGTCTTAATTCCCTCATAGCCTTAACGTCTTATTATCAGTGTTAACCAGTCCCTTTGTGTGGGGCACAAGCTCCCTGAATACCAGTTCTTACACCTGATTTGTGCAATTCTCTTTTTCACTACACAAAGCCTGTGCTGAATTTAAACTTCAAAATTTTTTACCCTTTTGCTCTGCACAGCTTTGATTTCGTAAAGCTACAGACTTTGTGTGAAAAAAAAGAGGCGATGGTTTTCGGGAACATCCTTCATACCTTTCATGTTGTGTGAATGCTCCTTAGTTTCATCCAGAGGATCTCAAAATATATAAGCCAGAAAATGTCTCTTGAAGTCTTGATTATTTTAAGTAGCCACCTTTGCAGGTGAGTTTTTAGTTCCTGGCTTTTTGCTCAGCACCCTGGAAGCCTGTGGTCTGAACTGGGAAACATTGGCCATGGCAACTGATGCTGAAACTGTACATTACTTTGCTGTGTCCCTCGACTTTTGCTGAGCTCTTGGTTTTGTTTCTCTGTGACCTGTAAAATTTGTCTTTCCCTTTGTGACAGTGGTGGGAGGCAGGGGAGGTCAAAGTTGGGTTTTGGGTCTTTGGTGGTTCTTGTGTCCATAACTGTGGAGCTTTGTACAGATTTTCAGATGAAGCAGTCATGTCTGAATAAAAGGGGATGTGTTCCAGATCAGCACTTAATATGCACTTCACAAAAATTATAAAATCTGAACGCTGTGATGAGACTCCATATGATCCAGGTAAGATGCTGCCTCCTACCTGTCACCTTACTTATTATATGTACTTTGCCATGTGTGATACTCTGCAAGCCTCAAGAGTAAATCCACTACAGGGCAACATTTACTGGCTTTTAAAAAGAGTCTGATTAATGGCAAAGCCCTGTGAATAAACCTTTATTGATGTCTCTTCTGTCGTGTTTATTAAGATTGCTGCCAAAGCCATCTCTCCTGTCCTGACAATACTGATGAGATAGACTGAAGAAGTAAGATTTTATACAACCACAGTGAAAACTCTTTTATAAGTAAGTCAAGCAATGAAAAAGCGTTATTCACGCACCAGGAGAAAGTCAGCAAAAAGAATTCAAGATGCTGTAGCCTTCAGTTCTAGAAAACAAGGAAATGATTAAGTTGCCAGTCAGAAATATGAAAGGAGGAGAAATGAGACATACCATTCTTGTTCCTGTTTTAATGAGCTTTTTGTGTTTGATATTTTATCTGGAAGTCCAACCCATCAGTAATTAAGGTGGCCAAAATGTGTTCTGATTCACTACATAGTGAAGATTATTATCCTGTTTTCAACAGTGATTTTTTAAATTTACCATTTAGGGGCAAAATATTGATTTTGGGGTTGTTTGGGGTTTTTTTGGGCCTTTTTTTTGGGGGGTGGAGTGGGGTGGGTAGGGTTTGGTGGCTGGACGGCATGCCCACAGTACCTACTCTTTCTTCTGTTATCATTTGCTGTTCGCATTGTGGTGTCAGTGGTGTAGTATTGTAGCACTGTATGAAGCACAAAGCTTTTCAGGGTTACTCATGGTAACTCATTGGCTGAAAGCAAAAAGGGGTGTATTTTCTGTCCGGTTTGAGGTGAATCAGCATTTTCTTTATGAAATCCAGTTTGCCTGCTGTATTCTGCAAAGCATTTGAAGAGATGATGAAAGACTAAGAGCAGAATCTTGTCCCCATATGATAGACATATTCCAGCTCTTCTCCCTCAAATCTTTTTCATGTCATATTGTAAACCTACAAGTGAAGAACAGGAAAAAGAACTGTCATTCTGGTCTAGGAGACACTCACTGCTTTTCGAAAGATCCAATCAGGTAAACACTGTGTTGTCATCTGGGACTTAAATCTCACTGAAGCATCACAAAATTTCCAAAATAATGATGGTGCTTCTTTTGAAATGATGGATCAAACCACTGAAATGGGGTGGGAAGAAGTAAATTAATAAATTCTCATTCATATGTACTTAAGTCAGGGCTTTTCCTGATCAGATTTTGATCCATATCTTCTGGCAAAGTTATATCAGCTTTCTGTTTCTATGGCACTTCTGATGTCATCCTGGATGATGTCCAGCAGCTTCTACCTCTTGCTTCTCCATGACTGAAATGTAAAAATTTATGCTGAAAATCTGTGCCTTGTAATAACTGCATGGAATGCTCTACTGAACTGTCAACAGGAAATGCAGAAGTTAACACATTGGTAATCAAAGTAGTGCAAAGCATTGACTACAGTATGTATTTTAAGTGTAATCAGATTTTTCTCCCATTTCCTGAGTGGAGTTTCCTGAATATCTTGGAAGAACGTCCAAGCCCAAAAAGAATCTGCAGAAAAAAATAGGAACTGGGACAATTTCTCTCTTCAAACTAATTTCAACACATTAAACACACCTCCACTGTGAGAGGGACTGTTATACACCCCGAAGTTCAAACGACTGAGTTCTTTCATTCAAATGATACTCTGTATCATGCTAAAATGATTACAGAGCTTGGTCACCAGAAATCACATCCTTCATAAGTGGCATGAATAACCACATTAAACAGGGATATTTTGTCTAGACTTATTTGTCCTTTTCCAGCCTTCCCGACTTCTTAAAAATCTTATTAAACACTCAGTTTAATTTACTTAGACTAATTGCTGTCTCCAAAACAGTAAAGAATGTCTGTTACAGATAAAAGAGAACATATTAAATTTTCTCATGTTTTTTTCCCCTACTATGATTTTTTCTAGCTTCCTAACTGAAAAAAATCCCTCGTTTTGAATTCTGTTGTAATTCTTAACAAAAGGACTTGAAATATATATTATTTTATTCCACGTGGGAAAAAATTCTACCATCCCAATTTCAAAACTTACTCACTATTTCTATTATAATAGGAAAGCACATCATGTATTAGCATGTCTATCATATCTTGAAGAGTCCCTTATTCTTAATTGTGTGTCTGAGTTAGCTTTGATATCTGGTCTTCTTTAATAATAAAACAATATAATCCAATATTTTTGCAATTAGTTGCTTGCAGTTGGGCATGGGGACAGCCTGGAAATTGGGGTGTGTTTTTCAGTCAGAAGTATTTCTGCTAGTCTGCCTGGCGGGTGATGAAGAAGGGCCAAGGTCTGTGGCTTGGTGCTGTTCTGTGATGCAGATGAGAGCTTTTCCCAAGGCTCACCAACAAGCAGCTTGGGAGCCTGGAGATCTCCTGCTGCAGATCCAGGAGTGGTAAACTCCTTGGTGGCTGGATTTGCCAGAGCCTCATGCCTCAGTTTCACAGCAGGGAGAATAAGTGCTTTGTCACGTCTTGCTTTCTAGTTCCTTGGTGGCCAGCGGGTGAGCACTCCAAGGAGATATAATGCAGCAGAGCTAAGCCTGATAGCCCACAAAGGTCTCATTAAGACTAGTGTCTGGAAACTGGAGACAGGCAGATTAATGTTGGGATTATAGTGTCATAAGATCACAGGATAATTCAGACTGGAAGGGTCCTCAGGAGGTCACTAGTCCAACCTCCTACTCAAAGCAGTGTCACCTCTGAGCTCAGACCAGGTTGCTCAAGGTTTTATCCAGTCAGGTCTTAAAAACCTGCAAGGATGGAGAGCACAGCTGCCCTGGGCAACCTGCTCCAATTCTGTCCTCGTAGGGAAAAAGTTTCTCCCTGTATCCAGTAAGAAACTTAAATGGCAGACACATATTTATATTGTTGATGACTATTGGGATCGATCTGCCATAGAAAGTGGTGGATTCCTCATCTATTGTTACCTTCATGACTGGATAGTTTTCTGGGAAACATGGCTTTTATCAAAGATAAGTTGTTATTTTCTCTACATCTAACAGTTCCTTGTGGCCTTAATTTAACAACTACATGAAGAGACATGCTATCACCTAGTTGGAGGAGCTGAATGAGGTGCTTTTGACAATAAAGGAATTGTTATTGTTTCAAAATGTCTTTTAATTTAAATTGCTAAAATTATAATAATGGAGTTTATATGAACTGAAAACTCAGTTTGAGGAACTGTTGCTTTTTCTAATCTTTCTATGTCTTTTGAACTTCAATACTTCTGAGACATTCCTATGCCATTTAATAAACAAGTGACTTAGAAAAGAACAAGAATATTCTCAGAAGCATGTGAATAACCTAGTTTATACTTGTGCAAAGCCATTAGAAAACCCATTGCCTTAAAAAAGCAAAACCAAAAAAAGCAGCAGACTGCTGTCTTTCATGTGATAGTAAAATATACGCAGTTTCCTATTTGCACAAAAAAAAAAAAAAAAAAAAGTGATGCTTCAAAAACTTTATTTGCTGAGTGCAACACTTCACTGATACATTGGTGGTTAAGCTAGTGTTGCATGCTGAGCACCAGAACAGCAGCCCCATACCAGGGGGTCACACAGGGGCACAAAGGTGGTTTTTGGGCTCTTCTATTTTCCTTCCCTGCTGCTGCCATTACACCTGGCTGTAGGGTACATGATCAGGGAAAGGACCTATTGCTGGGACATGCCATTGTTATAATGATGCATTTTAGGCCTTTTTGTACCCTTTATTACCCTCAGGTTTCTGAGAGGTTCCATCTCAAAAGAGAAAATGCAGCAAGATCGAGTAAATTCAATGCAGATGCTTACTAGTCCATTCTGTACCAAACCCCAAACCAGGACTGAACTCAGTTTCCCACTATACAAAGGTGGGCAGTGAAAATGTGCAAACTCTAGATAATCCAAACTAGAAATGGTTAATCGCTGCTTACCTTCTTTTACCTGGGACTGCACATCTTACTCAGCAGATCCAGGCCAATGTTGCTTATTTATCTAAACCTATTTATCTAATTCAGCTGGCATATGCATTCAAGACCTAAAGTATAATTGTGGTCTGATTCTCCATAAGCGATGGTAGCATCCTGCTCTCACTTTTGAGTGCTATGGAGTTGTGCTCTCAGAGTTTGTCTAAAGTGGGGATGTTGCCTAATTATATAATACAAAGAGATTTGACTTGAATGAAAATATAGAAAAAAGGAATCTTGTGTAATGCCTGCACAATTATAAAAAGGCTTTGTCTGGAGAAAAAAAAAAAAAGAGAAGCTTGAATCTGAATCCTATCCAAGGATTGTCTTTGTAAAGGAGCTGAATGAGTCCTAGGGTGGAGATAAAAATACAGATAAAGAGAAAACAAATAATTGTTCGTGGTGGAATGGAGAGATAAGGATCCATTTAGCAAGTGCTTGTGTGGGCAGCTACAACTTGGCAGCTGCGCTGGTGACATTTCCAACACTGGGAGTCTACACAGAAGCTCTGCAGCCCTTCTTCCCATGGCCACATTTCTTGCTCTGCTGCCTCTGAGGACCTAACGATTCCTTCCTACTTCTGCAGTCCATCAGGAGGTGTGCAATACCTACCATATGGTGTGTCAACAATGACCACACACATAAACACGTGATTGGTAGCAAAAGTGAACAAAACTGGGAGAACTTTGGTACTTCCTAGCAAGGGCTGGGCTGTAAGTAAGGTTTGGTATGAAACAGGAAAATGACTGTTTTAACTAATTTCTTAGTCAGTGGTATTTAAGGATGTTCAAAGTTGATCGCTACTCATTTTTTGCTATGCTTTCTGGATTTTCATTGTTCCTTTAATGAAGATCACCACAATTATAATTTTCTTATGTTGAAAAAATACTTTTCTTTCTTGCTTAAAACTGTAAAAGATCTTCAAAGTATAAAAAAAATTGACAATCTTTTTTCACTAACATTTTCAGTGAGAAAGACACTAATATTAAATATCTAACTAGGCACACCAAAATTTAATCTTTATTTTTAGTTAACATTGAAGAAAATAATGCTGAATAAGAAATATCCTGGGAGAAAAAAATGATTCAAGTTTTGCTTTTTACAGATAGTTTTTGATAAATATGTTTTCCATGCGAATTTCTTTTTGGAAGCCCTGCCACAGATGAGGCTACAGCTACATTGGTGTGAGCAGACAGAGGCAGTTGTGGTTTTGGCTTCTCTGTGCTTCAAGGCAGCCAGGCAGCTTTTGCACTGAAACCCCAATGAGCTGCAAGACCTAGTGGAGGGCTCCAACCTTGGAGCTGGACAAGGAGACGACACAGAGCCATCTGAGCAGGTTCTTGCTCAAATGCAAAGAGTCAGGTGTGTTTGCACGTGGACAACGTAGCACCAAAAAAAAGGTGGTGAGGCACCACAAGTATATGAGGGTTGTGTGATGTGTGAAAAAGGATGTCAGTAACTGTTTTTAAAAATCTACTGAGAATCAAATAAGCATTTCTTTCCACAGGCAGTAAGAGCTCCCATGATCTATTTCAAAGCATCTATTTTAGCAGTGGAGTTCAGTATTTTGGCAACACAAGCAAATTTACCACCTAATGCTGATCTGTGAGAAGGTTTGGAAAAATTTTAAAGAATTTTTTTACTGTGTCTTTTGTAGTCATATCAGACGGTGATTAGATTTTGAAGATTAACCAGAGAGAGTAGTGATGCTGTATTTTAAACAAGGCTGCAAAATTTTAGTGCTCCCTGGTATGGCTTGAACGACTAGGACCTATAGGAAAAATGGTTTTTTTTTGGCCAGAAGTAAACCACATCATTGGAGAAGATAAAGTTTGTATCCTTGTGGCTGTTAAGTGGAATAATGACATTTATTTTATGATCTTGATGCAAATTTCCTGAGTAATAAACTAAAAAGGTTTTTTATGTAAACAGCTTTAGATGAAGCTGTGGTGCTGTGGGACTCCTTCCACACTGTTTTGAAGTATAAAGAAAAACAAAAATTGAGCACAAAAAGGACCTAGGCATTTATGTTAGAATTCTATTTACCCCAGGAAATGTTAGAAGAGTTAGAATGTGATATTTTCTTGCTTCTAGAAAAGATGAAGAGAAAGACAAGAAAAGGCCTCATGTGAATCTTATGTGAAGATTTATTATTATCAGCCAGGCTTATCTGAAATGAACTTTCCTGTTATCTTGCCAAGCCCAAATTTATCCCATGGCTGCCCTTTTTTAGCCTTGATGTTATTTAGGCATGATATTGTATATAAACCATGAAGTCCAGTGCTCTTTATAGTCACAGTAAAACTTCTGTAGAGATGGAAGATAAAGGATACCACAATACCATGTTTCCAGCCTTGCAATGGGTGTTGATGTTACAGTGCGTATCCTAAAGTATTGTATAGAAATTCTGCAAACATCACAATCTGCAATGTAGCTTTGGGTGAAGATTTACCATTGTCATATAAAGATAGAAACTAAAGATAAACTGCTCTATCAAATTCTGTAAGAACATTAAATAGATAAGTTGGGGCATCCAGATGTCCTGTGGAAGCTCAACCACAACACAGACTCATTTGTATTTGCTTTGGAAGTTTCCAGATTTTAATCTAAGTCCTGTGGATTCAAGTTTGTTCTTCTTCTGAGAAAGCATTAATGAGAAATGAAGGTGCTTTATCTAGCTATCTTATCTAATCTTCAGCTGTTTTGGGGTCTTTTTATCTTTTAAAAAGGATCTGATTAAGTACAGTGGTGAGAAATACACAACGTTCACCAAAACCCTTCCAAAATGGTTCAGCCTTCTGGGAATGCAAGAGGTCTCCTATGGTTCACCATAGTGGATACCATTTCTTTAGCAATGGAAGATTTAGGGAAGAAGTTACTGCTCATATTGGTTCTGCGCACAGCTGTTGATAGCTCACTCTGCTGTTCTTTTGCCCTAGACAACAACCGAGTTCAGGGCTACAGACGTCTGGGACTCTGGTTTGGTAGACACGATGCTGATAAATTGAACAAAGACTAATCCTGTTTCAAAGACCTTTTTCTACAGAGGTGAGAAACCACCTTCAGCCTCATGAAGCCAATCTCCTTACCCTCCGTCCATGGTCTGGGCAAGCCCAATTTAGGGCCCCAGAAGGGATTGTAATTTAGACATTTTGACTTGGTCTCTGTAGAAGTCTACCTCCTTCTGTTGGCTCTGGAAGGAGTTTCCTTTGGAGCTAAGATTAACCTCAGAGAACACCCTCGTACATGTGCAGTCTGATGGAGAAAACAGTCAGTTTGCAGAAAGGTAGGATATAAAAAGTGCTCCAAATGGAAGCTGTTATCCCATGCCCCAGGCATACCACAGCATGGGAAACCCCCACAGCTTTCCATTCCTATACCATGTAGTCATCATAGCACAGAACAGCCTTTTTTATCTCAGAAAGTGAGGCAGTATGAGGTCCTTTCCACCTCAAGGAGTGTGACTACACAGGAAGAATGAGAACTGCCATACTGCAACTTTCAAGTGTTGAGCTCATCACAAGTTTGAAGTAAAAGACTATGGGTTTTTTTGACTTGTTAATGTCAAAAAATATTTTGAAAATATCTGAATATGCTGAATAACATGAGATTTTTGTCTTGGATTGTAACTCCTACAGGAGTAGGTGGGTTCCTGAAGTTTCTGGAAGTTAGAACATTCAGCATGGAATTCATGTTAATCAATGTCAATCATGTTTGGATGCCCATGATGAAGATGGCTGTAAGGTGAGCTACTCATCCAGACTCCTTTTACAGTCATTAAAACATAAATAAATACTTCTAGGATGCAGTTCATCTAATCTTAGTATAGAGGTTCAATATAGGAGAGTCGAGTCATCCTCCAGAAGCAGCCAGTTCTTCCCGGTAAGTATAACATGAACTTAACACGTAACTTCAAGGTCTGATATTATGTGATATAATTTCCACTCAAAAGTTATCAGGTTGTTTTTTAGCTCCAGCATACCTTGCTATGGGAGATGGAGGTACTACTCCCTTCATTACCATATTTCTGCCACTTTGAAAGATGCTCAGCCTTGAATGGAGAAAATAGGAATTATTTATAATGCAAACTCATCCAGGAGGCCTTCACATTACAGGGTAAAAAAATAGATGAAGAATATTCCTGAAAGAGGGAAATATAATCAATGTATTTGTTCAGTTGGAGAAAAAGTTGATGGTATGCCCAAGAATGAATCAGTGGAGAAACAAAAATTTGTAGAGAAGGAATACTATCGCTACTGAAATCTGTTCATTTTTGTATTCATGTTTGTATTCATGGACTAAGTGACTGTGTGATAAAAGTCCTTTTGTGCTGAGAAATGAAGTAGGTAAGTGACCAGGTGCATCTCTTTGCACAGTCCCTGTATCCTAGTTTTCAGAGGGAACCCCAATTTGTTGGGCACCTGCCCATCCTCCCTCCCTTGGCAGCATTTGAACCCGTATACTCAACTCCGGGTGCCTGGACTGGGTCACTCGGGCTTGAAGCAGGACCGTGTTCCACACCTAGAGCGGGACACTTTACAAATGTGTGCATTTGTAAAAGAAAGAGGAAACAGCAGCAGAATGATGCTGGTATGAACACTATGGAGAAACTCCCTTTTTACTTTGATGCAGCTGTCACAGGGGTATGGTGGCACTTGGAAGTCCTGCCAAGACCCCAACCCAGAGATCTACAGCAGACTAACCTGCTGCCCCAAGAACATTTTGGTCTGAACACAAAAGTAGGCTGGGGAAAGCAAGACATATGCCCATTTAGCTGGTAGGGAACTGAGGCCAAGAGAATGTCCCCAAAGCTTGACGACATGAGTCACCAAGGGTTACTTCTACTCTCAACAGCTTACAGGACTCTTTCAGCTGATATTTCTTTCTTTTACTCACAGATCTGCATCAGGATCATAACTTTAAGAATTCTGAAAGAAAACTAAGCAAAACTGTACAAAGTTTTATTTTTTATAATTTTATTTTTAATAAAAATAACTTTTCTCATGCCTTATCTACTCAGCTTGTTCAGAGGTCTTATTCTGTTGTCATAACTGCACTCATGAAATTTTTACTAGTACTTGAACTAAGCTAAGTCACAGTGGTACTTTTACTGCATCGTAGACTACTGTTATATGGAATGAACTTAATCAGATTAAATGAGCAAAGGAAGAATCTGTGGTGCCAGACCACCTCTCATGAACTTTTGTGTATTTGTGCAGCTAATCTCTTCATTGGATTTTTATGAGGAATGTTTGCATATTTATCCAGCTTAATAATTTTCTGCTATAGTCATGGACCCTCTTTTCTCTGTACATGTCTAGAGCTCTGTCTAACTCTATATATAGTACTGTGCTTCGAAAACATGGAGACAAAGAAGCCCTATGGAAGATAACAATATACAGAACATATCATGTGACAAACTGTGTTACATTAGTACTCGGGTCATTACTATCTGACAAAACTGCTTCTGTGAATAGCTGCATTTTTCATTCTTCATTCATTGCACAGGGAAAGAATGACTGAAAACGCTACTAGCGGGGCTGGATTCCCTCCAGCCAGTGAGGCCATTGTTTGCAAAACCTTACCAGGCACAGTGCAGGGTGGCACTCGACCAAAGCAAGGCACTTGTAGGATTATGCAAGGATGTGGAATTTTCCACTGACCAAGACAGGTTCGTAATCCTACAGAGGCATACTTTGGTAGGGGACCATAAAAATAACATCATGATGGGTTGAGTAACATTCAACTAAAGGTTAACGTAATTACCAGGAAATACCCTCTGCTAATTACAGACTGTTCTGTCTTTTAAAGCTGTTATAATCACATTGCTTTCAGAAGCGCAGCTGAAGCTCAGTTAATGTAGTCTGCTATTTGCGTGTATGTGACAACTTGAGTCAGCTCAAGTGCCCTCTGAAAAATATGTAAAACAACGATTTTACTGCCTCAAGGGTGAAGGACGGGAACCTGGCAGGGCCTAAGGTGCTTCTGTTACTGAAAAGAAAGGGACAGGAGCAAAACAGGGGCTGAGAATGGGTGCAAAATGGAGAGGGCAAAGATTGCTGCAATCACTGCTTCTGATGGCTGGAGGCAGAGGTAGATCACATTGTCTCCCTAACCTCTGCCCATCGTCCCACATACTCCCAGCCCTCTCAGCTTTCCAGATCTCAAGTTTAGGTAAAATAGGCAGTGGAAGCTGCCCTCAATAACCTTCGATACCTGCCTAGTTCAACTTTTTGGGTACTTATTAAACACAATAGAGTGTTCATAGTTCATAAAAAAAGCATTTATTCTGCAATGTAAGACCTAAGCTCAGTGAATTAAGGCTAAGCAGAAAAAATGCATCACAAGCAAATGTTGTGGCTCACTTCTGAGCAGTTTTCTTGCAGTCCAAACACTGCAATACATTAAAAAAAGTGCATACCCAAAAACTTGGGTACATGTCTATTGCTTTTGCCTTGATCTTCTACATGTGAATAAAAAGAAAACAGAAATAAGCACTTCCAAGACTAATAATATTAATATCAACAACAATAATATAATATTTTATACTTTTGCTGTTATGAAGAGAGCCATAGAGCAATTTCCGAATTCTGGGGGTAGGTGTCTTCTGTCCAAGACAAACAGGAAGCCTGCTGAAACCCTGTTCTGCAGAGGAAGGTCTTGATTCAATGTGTGTTTGGTGACAGCTGAAATAATGGAAATTAGTCCCTAAAACCAGCACTGTATAAAAGTCCAGACAGATGCTGGGGCACGTGGGCACTGGGGTTCCTGTGGGAGCCTGTAACTAAAGTAAGAGTTGGGGATTAACTGCTGTGTCTGTGAACTGGCATCAGGCAGAGAACCCAAAAGGCATTTGTTCATAGCTATGGCCCCCAGAGAACTCAGGGCCTGATGGGTATGGAAAAAGCAGGCTGGGGGCTGTAGTAAGAGGAGTGATCTGTGCGTTTTGACTCCTTCTGGTGCACATTAAAGCAAAGCTTCTCTATTCATGATTTGCAGATCCTCACTTGTGTCCAAGGAAATACCTACTTCCATTGTCATCTTCTCTTGATATAAACCAAATGCAAGGGACTAAGTATGTACCAACAAGTCAAGTGACTCTCTTTTCTCCCAGTGTCCACTTCTGTTTGGACCTTGAATCACTATGGGGTTACATTTTGGTTTGAGTGAGCACATTCTCTCTTCCCAATTTTCCATACATTGGAGCATTCTGCATTTCCAGTGCTTATTCTGTAACTTAGAGATTTTCTGAGCTGGA
Organism: Fulmarus glacialis; assembly: GCF_000690835.1. Classification (NCBI taxonomy): domain Eukaryota; kingdom Metazoa; phylum Chordata; class Aves; order Procellariiformes; family Procellariidae; genus Fulmarus; species Fulmarus glacialis. The sequence continues at coordinate 38,623 of NW_009211187.1, forward strand.
GAACCAACTGTTAGCAATTACACCCTTAGCTGACTTCATTTTAGCAATTGGGGAAATGACTGGGAGCTCTTGGGAAACTTTTTGATGCCTTTCGCCTCTCTTTAGTGGACTTCTTCCAATTGCTCTTCCCCTGCAGACCTCCCCAGGAAGCGGCTGCAGCAGCAGCTTTAACAGCCATGGCTCTGAAGCCTGTCATGCTTGTCCCCATAGCTGCCCCTGGTCCCAAAGGCACGTGGGGCAGCTGCCCCTCCGGCCCTGCCACACCATGGCCCTGGCCAGAGGGATAGAGAAGACATCTTCCTGCATTTATTGTAAAAAATCCTTTGCAGGGATAAAAAGGCCAATTTAAATGACTCTCCAGCAGCTTTGATTACAAGTCATCACTGTTGTATGGTGGAGAGGAAACAAAATGTTAAATAATGGCTTTTCCCTTGGAGCTTCCTCTCGGTTTCATTCTCCCAGGGCTGTTAGATTTGAAATAAATGTTTGTACGTTCATAGTGCTATCTAAAGGATGAAAGCTTATTCTGATTGAGTGCTGTGGTGGCTGCTAAAACCCCATGAAGATCTTTGTGCTTACGTTAATGATAAGGCCCCTACAAAATGTATACTTTGGAAAGAGCCCGACTGCACTCCTCGAGCACTTCCACACATCTCAGTCTGGTGTTACAGCCCCTCTTCAAGGGCCTTGTGATAGTCTTGTTCAAACTCCCCCACTTATTTCCAGATGAAGCCACTAGAGCATTGTCTGACATTCAGCCCCAGGCGAGGGAGCTGTAGGTGCGCGGCCTCGGGCAATCAAAAGGCAAAGCAAAGGCCGTGTGAAACGTTTGCCCTAGAAATCTTTTGTGATTCCAACAAGATCTGTGTTGTCCAGCCTTAAAACATCACAAATTAATTTGAAACATGAAAGTTGAAGTATTCTTTGTTCTCTATCGGCATGCGCCACATCGAGCCTCTGTTTATTTCCATACAGATAGCCTGTGGTTTTTACAATATGCCTAATCAGACATTTCCGTGATAGGAAGTCTGATGTGTATCACACTGCTAGTTTGCCATCTAGTGGTAGACCAAAAAACTAATTTTACATCATATTTCATAATTTCAGTGGAAAGATGCCTCAGAGATGTCCAGATCACAAACATGAGCTAATTTTCTGCTAGTTGATTTTAGTAATCTATTAGCAGAAGACAGTCCATTACCCTCTGCTCAATGATCATTAATTAACATTTATTCCTAGACTTTGCACTTGGTTCTCCAGGAGCAGAGATTGGCTCAGGGTATGGACAACTTTTGGACTCCACAGGAGAACTGCTGTATAGATCCACTTGCTGCTCATCACCTTAGGCCTTATTGCTTTCAGTGTTACTCTGGTCTTTTGCAAGGCTATGAGAACAAAACTATCTATTTTTATACAAGTAGCAGGGAATCTTAAAAAGTGGAACCTGAATGGCACTTCAGAGGGGATTATCTATATGACAATGGGCCTTCAGTGAGCAGGCATGTCACGGAAGGATCAGTGAAAACTCAAAAGCTCCTGGCAGATATTTGTTCACTCTGTTCCACAAAACTTTCTGATTCTCATTAGTTCACAAACCTCTTTGGGCAGCACAGGTGGGCTGTGGGGTCATGGCAGTCGCCCTGTAACGCACTGATCCATAGACTGTGGGAGGCAACATTGCAAAGGGAAAATACCACTTCTCTGCAAAGCCTGAGAGCGCTGCTGAGGGACAGCTCGTCACCTCCCCATTGAGTTGCTGTGGGACAGGAACCTCATCCCAGCCAAAGGCTTCAACTGATGAGACTGAAGAAGGTTAACATGTCCAGGGAGGAAGGCTGGGTTGGGGCATAACCAGCAATCCATCACCTGCAGGTAGAGCAGTTGAGAAAGCGGTGAAAAAACATTTCAGGGCATGGGTGACACTTGTACGTAATGCCTGGGTTTTGTTTCACTCTAGCATAGGAATATAGCTAAGAATACTTTTCCGTTCTATAACTCCCCCCATGCCCTTTATTCCTTTAAATATGATAGGAACATGGACTATCACTTGGGTACTATTTATTGGTTGTTGGGAAGAGACAAACTACTGTTACATGGAGCCCAGAGTCTCAGCGCAACCAGCCAGTCACTGTCTGAAGCCTTTGTCATCAGTTAATTTAAAGTCCCCAGAGTTTCAATAGCTGTTCCGGCAGCACGCTCAGCTGCACAGGCCACTAAGGACTTCAAGCAATTTTGATCAGCCAGTCATTTCTGATTTAAATAAAGAAAGAACAAATGACAAGAAAGAAGAAAAGAACCTTGCTTTGGGAAAATTTGGCTTTGAGAAAAGTCTCAGATGTGAAACTCCACAGGGAAAAGAAAACCAGGGAGAGACACTTGTTTTCTCTCTTTGTAATCAAAAGGGCAAACAACCTTTTCCATCGGCTGCAGAACTTAATTTTCTCACTCTGACTGCAGCAGTGGCTGGAACAGGAGACTGGCTTCACAAATAGTAGAACTGAGCCTGTGAATGGAAAGGGATGCTAAATACCTGTGATCTGTTGCCTGAAGCTATTTCTATCATGCCAAGCACTCCCTAAGGAGCAGAATGGGTGAGAGAAGCTGGAAGAGACATTTTGGCAAAGAAGTGCTGTAACGTGGTGGGGAAAATTTCAGTTCTGTGGCAAACTCAGTTCATAGGGGCAGTTCATTTACTCTGCAGGTTTTTATGCAAAAATGACTGCCTTGCTAGTTTTAGTGTGCCTTTAAAAGGGGCAATTAAACGGTAGTGAGAAAGGCCAGAACAGCAAGTAACAGTGTCAACAGCAGAATGAGGACAATTTTTGAGGAGCCTGAATCATCCTGAAGGACAAGAATCTTTCAGAAATACTGCTGACAGTTTAAATTTGTTTGGTAGTCATATAGGCAAAGTAGATACAACTTTGGCTGACATGTGCTATAGTAAGCATACTTAGTTGCAGAGCTGACAGCAGTGGCTTGCAGACGTTGTCTTAACAGAAGAGTAGCTGTGGTGTGTTCCCCCTTGGACCTTTTCAGTCCAAATAATTTCTTGGGTACTGGGAAGGTCCTGCAGGGAAAAAAGCGAGGATAAGTACAATGCACAAAATATTATATAGCCAAAAAAATGGTTTCAACAGAGGCATGATTTCTTCCTCGAAGGAACAGAAGGAACGTGGTGATGGACGGAAAATAAAGTCTTTGTTTGTGGCACTGACGTAGCACCATCAGAAATATCTTAATTTAAAAAAGACAGTGCTAATAAGACAGTACGTTATGTTAAAATCTAAGGCAGATCCCTTAGGCAAGATCCTGGCAAAGCACAGCTAGAAAAGCTGGTGACAGCAAGAAGTTTCGAAGGTTCGAAGGGGGAAGGGGATGAAACCA
>NW_009211188.1:0-21631 GCF_000690835.1 Fulmarus glacialis
CATAGAAGGAGATCAGGTTGATCAAGCAGAACCTGCCTTCCATGAACTAGATGACTAAAACATATGATGACAACATAGATGACTAAAGCCAATCATCTTGCCAACCTATAAACGGTGGTCCTAAATGAGACCCCATGAGCTCTCCTGGACCACAGCAGGCTGCACCCAGCATCTCCCTCTAAGTGGGACGCCTCTCAGACTTCACAAACTCTGAAGTTTGTGATATTCGGAGGACCGTTGCCAACTGCCACAGGACCTGGGTTGAAACACTCCTTGGCCAAAACACTCCTCGAGGCTCAACTCTTAGCCCGTTGAGAAATGCCAAGACATTTGACGTGAATATTTCACTGAACTTGAGGGGAATTTTTAACAGGTATACATTTTGTACATTTATATATATTCTCTGTGTGTGTGTGTGAACTAATAGTAAGTATAATCCGTAATTAAGTCACTGTCGTGATTGTAGTAGACTCTACTAACTTACTTTGTAAATATTAAATTAGTTAATGATTAAGTGCTGATAAAATCTTGTGATCCACCTTAAAACTATGAATGAACCTTAGACTGCTGCTAAACACATATAATCCCTTAGACATATACTGTTGACCAAATCTGAAACTAAGCTGCACCTAAGCTCCATCAGGAGTTTAGAGAGCAAGGGGGTCTTCTCTGAACCTCGTGACTCAACAGGAGGGTCTCCTTTACCCTTTTCGTCCTCGGTCTCTGTGTAAATCATTCTAGCTTAAATTTGACTCGATTTTCCTTTATATGTTTCATCCATGTAGTAAGTAATAGAGTGAACCTTGCCATCGAACTCTGTTAAGTCACACTTCTAGAAATTTCTATTAAAATCACTTTCTGCTAATACCTTTGACTGTGATTTTTCAAAGTGACCTTTAAACCACTCATTCATGACACTCAGATGACCTCAGAGAACCTGGCTCCTATAAAACTAGATCCATGACATGCTGGGTTTTTTTCTATGAACTGCTTGAGGAAACCAGTTACTTTGGTGAAAGGCATGTCTCTCTAGTTACACTTCCTTCCCCTGTTCCTTTCTCTTGAAGAAATTAGATGCAGGAAACCCATGTAATGTTCAGTTCACTTGATATTTTTAGTTGACATTTTGATCATAAAGAGAATATCTATGTTGCAAAAAAACCACTGGTATGTTGGAGGAAAAGAAATGAGAACTGTCCCTTAAGTGAACACACACAGAGGCTCTTGGTATACAAAAGGAATAAACATGACATGCTGACCTTTGGAGAGATTTTTATGATATTTTTAGGAGACCAGCTACAATGCTCCAACCTTTCAAAGAAACCAAACATGAATATAAATATTTAAAGAATATAAATAGATTAGAATGTTTCCTATATTTAAAAAAAATACTTCCTGAATTGACAGTGGATCAGCTAGTACATATATCACTGTATTGATTATATTTTACCATGTCCTAAACATTGAAGAAGTTGTGCATCTTGTAGATCTTATTGCAATTTATGTTTCTGTAAGCAGATTCAGTTGTTCAAAATAAAAGCATGTCATAATGATTGGTATCTGTTTTTAATCTTTGGGACCCTGTCTTTTTTTTTTTTTTTTTTCCCCCCGCTTTGGTATAAACTATGGATGAAATTAATAACACAGAAGATAAAATACTTCTATGTAAAGCCAATACATCTTGGTGCACCCAAAGGTTTTAGAATTGAAATAATCTGAAACTTAATACTTGCTTCCTGTATAATTTTCTCCAAGGTGCAAGGAGAATGCCTTGTCAAATATCACCCAAAAGACTGACATGAGCTAAAAACCAATGTCACTGAAAAAGAAAAAAGTAAACTACTATTTCCATGTGACATTTTTAAACAGAAAATATTTCTCAGATAAAATCTGTATGTCTTTTAAAGGCTATCCTTTTAGTTTTAAAAGTTACATAACTATTCTGATGATGAGTTAATCTGCTGGTGTTTTAGAAAACATGTTATTAAAGAGAGCTATAAGTAATACCTGTACTTCTTCTTACTATGAACTCCAACAAAATTCATAAATTGTTTTGCAACTTATGAGATGAAAGAAGGAGAGAGAATAATTCCTTGCTGATGTCATGCTATGAACAGAGCACAAACATAAAAACGTTTAGAAGTGCAGTTGAAAGAAAGAAAAAGACAAAGACATTCTGTTGTGCTTTACACATCAAATAAAACCTGTTTTTTATGTCAATGTACAAAGGGTAAGAATACAGCTTTCCATCTCTACATAAAGTATTACAGTTACCAATCAGCCTTGAATAAACATATAAACCAAACAGGTCCATAATATCCCCACAAAATTTATGTCAAGAGTATCCCAGAGATAACACATACCATCCAGTACAGAAACTAAATAAGCCAGTATTTAAGGATGTTTTGCAAAGATATCCACTTTATCTTCCAAAAACCGTAATTTGGGGATTGTTGAAAAATGCACTGACAAAACATATATAAGGTTTTGTCTTTCATTGAAAATCTTCCTCATTTTGTTTGCTTTGCTCCAGAATTGAGATCTTATGTTTTCCAGATATACTAACATTTGCCTTGAACAATACTAGCTAACTCAAGCACTTCAAATTAATATGAAAAATGAATTATCAAGATCTATTTCAGTTTACCAAAGCAAATCTAACAGGAGCTGTTCCCTTTCTACAGCTCCTGTTTTCATTTCATTGTTTTTACTTAAGTTTCCATTATTTTTTTTCTCATTGAAATAGCTCTGACTGCCATATCTAAAACTATTTCTCTTCTCTATCTCTTTAGCAATAAAATAGTACTATAAAAACCAGGGTATTTTTCACATAAGGACACTTTCCCATCTGGCAAAAACACTAGTCAGCCTTCTCCTTTTTAACAATATCTGAAGCCAAATTGATCAAAACAACCTGATATATGCTAACAATTACTTTGGAGACATCCTCAGGTGACCATTCTATGCTATGAATTCTAAATGGACAGGAGTTTGCTACCTTGGAGTTTTAGGGTACATCAGCACAATGTAACTGTGGTCGGTGCAACTCTAAACTTACAATAACAAGCCCAATGAGAGACAGAATATAATTGCACAGACTTACTACCAACTTTACACACAGACACAGTTTGCTTTGTAAGTCTAGGCGCAGCATTCTTCTGCCAGCAAAAGAACACGTAGATCTACCTTAAATAGAAGATCCCCAGCCTGCAGGAGATGGCTTTACTTCACCCTCCTTATTGTGTCATCAGAGTCAGCCCACCACCACGTGTGCTGGAAACCGTGTGTTTCCATCATGAGTTGCTTAACTCTCCCCAAATCTAGCCCAAACAATCCAGATACTTTTTCCACTCTTTTCGATTCCAGTCCAGGTATGTTAAACTTAAATACCATACTTCTTCATGGAATAGTACACCACTTCAAAATGGGGGGGTACCAGGGAGGGGAGTGCAGAGGGGAGCCTCCTCCATATGACTGTGGGTGAAACCAAAAGGAATGCAAAAGAAATCAAGTATGTTATGGAAATAAATAAGTGCTGTAGTTTTAAAACACCACAAAGTAGATCTGCCTTTAAAACTTGTCATCAAAAATTAGTCTTATTATTTTACTTTCTTCTTACTATTCCACCTTACTGCAGAGATTTTTAATAGCAAAAATTACCCACCACACCCTGTGTGGCAATGATTACTTACTGTCTACCTGCATGAATATATTGAAGACAGCATAGCTGGCTGGTGCCTATTGTTAGTCAACAACAAGGAAGATGTTAAAGGATTCAAAAGCTTGTGAAGTCCATAGAAAGATATTGAAAGCAAGGTATTATAATTTTTGTTTAAGTAAGCATCTAATTAATAATGTATTACTATACTATACAATAAAGTAATATAATATAATACCTCCAAACCTAGTGTAACATGAAAATGCATTAATACATTATTTTGCTTTTTCCTAGTATTAGTTCAGAGTGTACTGCATTGTGGTTCTTGTGTTAATGCCATATACAGATAAATATTATTTTAAAAATATTTTTGGTTTAATGTTTTATCTGTAAATATAATTCTTTATGATGACATATTGTTAATGTTACCAGATTGCTCACCTGAAATATTTAGCTAATTAGTAGTTTCTCAGCACAGTATTGATTACAGCAAGAAGACAGAAATTTGTATAAATTTAAATGTCTGTTTCTTGTACAAGGAAGTATAGAAGCTCTCTTACATTTTGTGTTGTTAGAGCTCACTGTCTTTTTTCCATATTTTTTTTCTCTCCCCCACAGCCATCTCTGCATCATCACTTTATGAATACTGAAACACAACACTGAAGGAAGCAAACACAGATTAGCAAATGTTCCCTAACCACTGAGCCTGTCAAACGTTTCTCATCACAGTTCTTGCTGGCAGTCAGCCTTCAGCTGTTTAAAAGTGTGACACACAATTTTCCACTTTTCTCTGTAAAATCACATCGCTCTTTAAGGTTAAGTTTGTAACAGCATTATAAAAGTGATTTGAAGATGATCCTGCCAGTTTTTTTCATGTGACTACCCCCCCACTGACTTGCAAGACCAAAGCCTAAGAACAGTGTTCTTGCAAGATGAAATAACTGTTATACATGTTCCCAAGGAAATTTCAGAAGATGCTGTCTCTTTTTAAGTAGATGTGGTCACAGTTCTTTCTGAAGAATAAATTAGTCAGATTCTTTTCTTCAGTATAAGGTTTAAATTACAGACTTTTTCTTTGGTAAAGAAATAAGACACTTTCAGATCACATTTTATAATATTATTCAATATCTTTATTTAATTGCATCTCAAAAGTAGGTAAAAATTAAGTATGTTAAGACACACCATTTAGATTTTTCAGCTGTTATTTTAAAGTTTGCTTAGGTTAATGAATATTAACAACCTTCTGAAAATTGATTAGTATTGGATGAATATTTCTAAAAATGTAAATTCATTTAAAAAAAAGCCTCTTAATTTTTAAACATTTTAAAAAAATCGGTTTCTTGCCCTTTTATGTGTCCTCTGTGAATTTTCTATCATTAGATTTTATTTAAATTACCTTAAATATTTTTCTTATTTCCAGTTTGTCTGGGCTGAGGAAAATTTATTTAATATTTTCAGTCTTATAACTATTTTTTTTTTAAATAATGACGTTATTGTTGAAAAATGAAAATGCAGTGACCGTGAGAAGTTAAGTTAGTTTTTTGTTGGTTTGTTTGTTTGTTTGTTTTTCAAAAAATGGCTTTGCTTAAAACAAGGGACATCTAATCACAGTCAAGTTTGAATTAACATTTCTTAATTGAAATGTTTTATTTGTTCCTGAATATCTTTAATATTGAAATTGTTTAGTCTGTTTTTAAAACTTACTGAAAATTATAAAACAGAAAATACATGTTGGTAACATTAATATCTACTCATCTGATAACATTGTTTCCCCATAGTAATGTACAGGTATATTGAAAAATTGCCGAAAAGTTTGCATCTATAGGAAGAAGGAAGTGCAAAAATTTGTGCAGTATATATATGTTTTATTCTTTATGTACAACTATGATTTTGTCCTTTTTGTCCATTGTCGCTTAGCCAAATATCTGTTGGTTTTTTTCCTAGCCATATTAGCAGATATGGGTATTAAAGAGGGACTTTAAGGGCAAGAAAACAAATTTGATAAGCTAGTAAGTTTTCATGTAGGAGCTGAGAGGGAATGTTTAATGTCTAAGGCCAGAGTGAAACTAGGTATTTAGAGATATGGAAAAACTGATGGTGGCAGGGAAGGTTTCCAATGAACATGAATGCCGTATTTATTACTTGTAAAAATGCATAAATACAAAGAATATATACTTTACCTCAGAAATTTCCTAAAATACAGTTTAAAATCTCACAAGTAACTACTGTCAATTTAAAACTGGAAAAACTTGATTTTACTTTAAGCAGTACATGTATAAATGTATAATTTTTCAGTGAGAGGAATTACCCATTGTTGTGGTTTAACCTGGGAAGACAAACACCATCACTCCGAATGTCTCCCCCCTCATTCTTCTTCCCCCAGACTTATATGCTGAGCATAACGTCATATGACATAGAAAACCCCATTGCTCAATTGGGTTAGCTGTCTTGGCTATGCTCCCTCCCAACTTCTTGTGCACCTGGCAGAGCATGGGAATCTGAAAAGTCCTTGACTATGTAAGCACTACTTAGCAACAACTAAACCATCAGTGTGTTATCAACATTCTTCTCGTACTAAATCCAAAACACAGCACTAAACCAACTACTAGGAAGAAAAATAATTCTATCCCAGCCAAAACCAGGACAGCCATGTATCTACACAATTCACAGTGCATGCAGTTGACACATGCAGTTTCAGGGGAGAAAGGAAGTGAAATACTAAGGCTATTTTTCTGTCCCAATAGAAAATAAATTTTACACATTTATTCTGAAAAATTTGTAAAAAATTTGTAAACAGCCTAAAGTGTTGTTCACTGAAGATATATGACTAAGTCCTAATAAATATTTTGAATCTTTACAGATAATTTTTGCACTGTTAGAAGCACAGTAAGTCAAATTAAATATGAATAATAAACAAAAAACCTGACATCAGTATTGGTGAAGAATAAGAAAACAAATAAATACAGATGTTAACCAAAACATAGGCAGTATTTTCCCCATTGTGAATTGTAACTCTTCTAAGATTCTTCCTCTCCAGTTGTCACAAAACTCAAAAAAAAAAAAAAAAAAAAAAGTCAGCAAAACCATCTGCAGACAGTGAGGTAGAGCAGGCCAGGCCCAGAGGGTGGTAATCAGTGATACAAAGTCTAGTTGGAGGCCAATAACTAGTGGTGTACCTCAGAGGCCAATACTGGGTCCAATCCCATTCAACATCTTCATTAATGATCTGGATAATAAACAGGTAGAGGAGGTAGAGCCTTGACTGCAATTACTATGAGACAGGATGGTTTGAGATCCTGCAATGTTTAAGATCTTGAAGTGAAGAGAACAAGTAATCTAAAGCCCTAAACAAAGACCCCTGACTTTATGAGGATTTCCACATGTTCAGGGAAGTGGCAAGCAAGATCCCATGCATGGCAGCTCCAAAGAACAAAGGAGCCCAGGAGAATTGGTTATTCTTTGAAGACAAGTTCCTCAAAGCACAAGAACAATTCACCTTGGTCTATGAAGCATAGTAGAAGGCCAGCTTGGCTAAACAGGGAAGTCTTCCTTGTACTCAAACACAAAAATTATGTGTATGAGAGGTACTAGCAGGGACAGACTATCAAGGATGAGTGTAGATGCAATCTCAAGCATGTAAAATGAAATCACAGCCAAAGCTCTGCTAAAGCTGAAACCAGAGAGGTATGTTAGGTGTAAAAACAAAGGCTTCTACAGGTATGTCAGCATCAGAAGGAAGACCAAGGAAAATGTTACTCCATTGCTGATAGAGCAAGGAATCTTAAGACAGGAGGTGGAAAAGTTGGAGGTTCTCAGTGCCTGCTTGGCCTTGGTGTTTAGTGGCAAAGTCTACTTTCAGACCTCCCAAGTCTCTCTACCTAGTCACAAAGTTTGAGGGACAGGAGTACTATTCATGAAAGAAGAGGATTTAGTTAGGGATGACTTACGTAAATTGAGCATACAGCAGTCCACAGGGTGAAAGGGGTGCATCCAAAAGTGCTGAAGGAGATGGTCAATGTCATTGCAAGGCTGCTATATATCATCTCTGAAAGGTTATGTGATTGGCAGAGCTCTCCAAAGGCCAGAAAAAGACAGATATATCAACCATCTTCAGGAAAGACAAGAAGGAGGATCCAGAGAACTGCAGGCAGGTCAGTCTCGTCTCAGAACCTGGGAAGATTATGGAGGAAGTCCTCATATAACCCATTTCCAGGCTCATGAAGGACAGGGAGGTGATTATTTTACAATCCATGGTGCATTGGGAACCTTGCAGAAGACACTGTATATGAGGAGTTAATGACTTCGGGCAAGTCATGTCTGCCCTATTGGGCCCTATACGTAAGGCTTGAGAAGTCCATATGTTAGCATGAGTAACAGCTGTTTAACTCCACGTATGCAACACTGTAAGGGAACATGCTGGAATGTCCCATACTGGTCTGTGCTGTGCTCTAGTGGATAGCATGGAAGTGATAGCATTCCTACCTGTCAGGAGAAGATACATGGTTTGGTTTGTTACATAAGATAAAAAGTACCATGGCACAGGAGAGAGAGAGAACCTCTCCACAGACAGGATTTGCGCAGTGTGCTGTGGGAATTCATTCGGATTCTGTCTGATGCTGCGCAGCAGTGGGGCTCCCAGCAACTGATTTACTCACTATCTATATTTTTCTCCCTATTTCCATCTTACTGTTAAAGCAATTCTGATTCGCTGTTTGCTGTCAAGCTTTTCTTACTGAGGTCTGGAAAGAACCCTGCACCCCTCTCACACCCCTGGTGCAGAAGACACGGTCACAAATTAGAAATCGTTTCACCCATTTATTAAATAAGTTGTTAAAATTAGAACTGCCTTCCTTCCGACTACATTGAGTTTTTAAACCTTTAAGGTGCCCAATACTATCAGAAATAGACAGTAAAGCAATAGGGTAGTACACTGTTGCTAAAATTGTTAATTGCTAAAACAGCAGCTTAACAATTGGAGTAGAAGAAGTAAAAGAATAAGAAAACTGGAATTCTAATTTTAGTTTTGAGTAGGAATTTCAAAATATATATTTTTTTTAAATCAGGGTCATTCAGAGAAAAATATAATATTGCTAAAATATGCCCTAAACTCTGGCAATATAGACTGGTATAAAAATTAGATTAAATACATTTTTCAATGAATCCTGTTATACATGTATTCCCTGCATCAAATGTATAATGTTAGCTACCTCTTACTATTGCTAGAAATGGATATTTGAAAAGTGTGTGTGGAATATCTAATATTTATACAAATAACCTTCTCTTCTTCAAAATAAAAATAGCTCAGCATGGGTATATTTGTCTGTATTCTTACTCTAAAATGTTAAATGAATCTTGTTGATAAAAAGAAAAAGTAGTTGATGATATATTTAATAAGTTTAGTCTTTGAATAATTTCTCAATCTAGGATACTGTTATCTTACATTAGTATCAAATGCTCAATATCACGGCAAGATTCCTGCAGGTTCAAATCTGTTTCTCTGGACATCTGGCACATACGACGAACAACATGAATGGCTTAAGCCATTTTTTTGTGCCCATTAAAAGCATGGTGAATGGCTGACAGGTAGGCCATTGAAGTCTTGTAAGGACATGCTAAAGGCAAATCCTCAACTGTGTGGTACCGGCTCCACGAAGTGGGAAACTACAGCTAAACACCATCTGTTATAGCAAAGATTGTGCATCATTGCCTTGAGAGCCTTTGAACAAACCTGGAATGACAGAATGACTCTGTGCTGTACTACTGGTCTACAGAAATGCAGGCATAGTGTGTTTAAGAAAAAACATCTGTGGTGTTTGCAACTGCTAACATGCTGTGACAATCTGACTGATTTTTCATCAACCAAGCTACAAAACAGGGAATCCTCAGTTATTAAAAGAAAAATATACTTATTATATATTTTTGACAAAGATTAGCCCATTCTAAGCAGATTAAATTACCATCCGCTATGTTTAAATAGAGCCCTATCTAGCAATCCTTTGCAAGCCTAACTCTCAGGATTTCAACTGAGTTCTACTCATCAAGCACCCTGAACACAAACTGAAAGAGCTGCACTTTCGAAAACAGTTGGAAACACAAGTATTAGGCTGAAGATCTTCAGCTGGTCAGGATGTGCTCTGCTTTATGTTTACACTGCATTCTATGCCATAAGAGTTTGTATTTTAAAGTGTATTTTCAGATGGCATTATTATTTTTACTTTTAATTTCAATTATATGTTGTCTTTCAGACAACTGAATATCTGTTGACACTATTTAAAAAAAAAAAAAAAAAAAAACATTTTAAACCTAGATTTTACCTAAGGGAAGAGGGGCTTATTTATTTCATAGTATCTATGATTTGTGTCTCTTTTCTATACTGAATATTTTTCAGCAAAATCCAGAAGGGTGAGTAAGAACAATATTTTCTCTACATTTAGGTTTAAATTTTCAGTCTCTTAGATCCCAGTGAGTAAAGTAGATGAAATTTCCCCTGTATGGAACAAATCATTAATAATATGAATATAGTAGAGAGAAAGGGTGAAGGTGATCATTGCTAGCAATTGGAAAGGGGAGGTAAGTATATGGTGGAAAACAAATCCTTGTGCATTAACTTTAATGTGATGCTATTTGAGAAAAGACTGTGTATGTTAGTGTATCATTCCAGTAACCCTAATTTATGCTGGAGTATTGTGCAGTCAGAAAGGCTCCAAAAATATCTATCACTTTTCTTTCATGTCTCATACTTGCAAATGGTCAAGATTCTCATTTAAGATTGAAATTTGGCAGGGAAGATGAAGGCTGGGTTCCTGGATTGGATTTTATTAGATTACTAAAACTGATGCTCAGGCATTGAATGCTTGGATTTGGTTGAAATGTTTTACTGCAATCAGCTAGCTATTACCAGTTAGAAAAATACAATACTTACAAACAACAATTTCCTGGGGCATCTTGGCAGCTGAGGGAATATATATTATTTTTAAAAGAAGCACAGGTAGAATTAAATTACTTGTTCAAGTAATTAAAATGTAATACTTAGATTTAGGAAAGTTGATTTTCCTGTGAAAAGTGACATGTTTCAGCATATGAGTTTGAAAGGCATGGTTGTCTTCCAATTCGGGGAAAAAAAAAAAAAAAAAAAGAAGAATAAAACACTTTTTAACTTTTCTTCCTGATCCAAAATTAATTTTATTGGAAATTTAAATATTGAATAAAATACCTGTAGTAGTCAAGGAATAGTTATAAATTATACTATTCTGTTTGTATACATTCAGAGGCATAAAGGAGAAGAGATTGAATGTATTATGTGTATATGCTTGTCCAAACTCTTTAAGTAATTTATTATTACTACCTCCTTACCCCCCCAAAAAAAAGAATTAAGCTTTATCTCACTAATTTGTAATGAGCTTGTAGTAGCTGAGGACCTAAGAGGCAAGAATTAAGAGTTTACATGAAAATATTTACTGAGTGCATATCACATCTGCGATATGTCATGGAAGAGTTCACCAAGAAGTATAATTTTGAGCTGCCTTTTTTTTTTTTTTTTACTTCCCCTGTGATTGTTATAGCTTAAAGAAGGAAGCTTACCACTGTTTACAAAACCACAGCTACTGTGGGTATGCCTATTCATTCCAAGTCAGTTCTAGACCACGTAATTTCCACAGAGCCTGATTTATTTCAGCTTGTTTGTCACTATTCTCAAATTAGATTGATTCTCTTTTCAGAAAGCAAAGCTTTTTAACCTTGCAGATCTCATCCCCCAAGTTAAAGCACAACTGTTTTCTATAAAAGTAAAAGGATTCGGTAGGCTTCTTCCCCACAGAGAATCAGTCTGCTCCAAGAGCAGCACTCTAGACAAGTAATTTACTTTTATAAACAGTATAAATAAAGCAGCAATAGAAGAAAATATCTCAAAAAAAAACTACAGCATGTCTGTCTTTACAGCACTCTGGTTGGTTTATTTTATTTCTTGCAGAAGGTCTGCAAGCTGTTGTAGTTGGCTATATGTGGGAGGTCCTCAAGCTATTCACGAAGAATTTAGGTAAGTAAAATTACAAGGCTTTTTTTTCCCCTTCTCACTGGTAGAGGTACAAGTTAAGATGCTACCACAGAGAGTTACTTAATCACCAGCATATTTTTAAAATATTTGTTGGTGATTTTACAACTATATAAAGGTGGTCTTCCCCATAAGAATGCAAAAAAAAAAAAGTTTGTGATCTGAATTCGTCTATCTATGCATTAAATCACATTCATGCATAAATGTGTTTCCAGTAAAAATAACATAATAGTATTTATCAAGAATAAACAAATGCCCTTAGCTGTGTAGTTAGTTTTGATAACAGAATCCTTTCATACTGCTGCTATACGGTTGGTGTCAAATATACATCCTGATCCCATATAGAAAAGGAGGATGCATTTTTGTTTTTTTCCAATTTAAGTTCATGAAAGAAAAGATAAAAGGGGGAAAAAAAGCATAAATCATTACGATTATTTGGGTAACAAGAGGTGTGAAGAAAATAAATCTGATCAAAGCTTACATTCATTTTACAGGCTATATTAGTAATGGTAAGTATAGATACACTAAAAGGTGCACATGAAATAATCCTTGACAGATTCACTAAAATGTATGCTATCTGATGTTGTTAAAAAACATATTAAACAGATTAATAGCAGGTTGACAGACTTACCTTTAAGATAGTGACTAACAGGGAACCACATCAAAATAGTATGCTTTAAGTAGTGTTTTGAGGGAATCAGCAGTTAGGAAGTAGCTAGGAAGGAAGTTTTTAATGTTATATTAATTTATAGAATTTTGAAAGTCAGTCTCCCAAAAGATCCACAAAAACTGACTCATTAGCTGAAAAAAAAGTGTAAGAGACTTAAAAAGACAAAAAAATTAGCTTATCAAAAGTTTGATAAAAAATCTATTTATACAGTAAAAGAAACACATTGGATATGAACAGGGTCTTTAAATACCTTTTGCTCCAGAAAAAACCCCCGAAACATATCAACCATTGTATGGAGGGAGAACTCAAACTAATTTCCATATAAAATGTGTCACACATTTTAAGTACTGAAGAATGAAAACAAAGTGAAATCAAATATTCAAAGAAAAAGTGAGCACTTTTCTGCTGCACTATAGCAAAGTGTACCTTATTGAGCTCAGTACCAGTGACAGCTGAGAAAGGCAATAACTTGTGATATGAAGCTTTTCATATTGTGCGATATTGTAGCTTTAAATTCTTTATGAAAATAATGGCTTGGATTTAGAAGAACAGAGTGTGATACATGATATTAAAAAAAAACAAAACAAAACAAAAAAAAAACCCAAACACAACAGAAAACAAAAAAAATTCCTAAGAAAGAAGGATAGTAGACTTTGACCATTAAGTATGGTATTCATCATGCATGTAGTAACACTACTTCCCAGTTGTTGGTTTTCTTGACTCTTAGATATTCAGATTTATCCAAGGTAGGTAAATAACATTAATTAATATACTTTCCTCTGAGTAAAAAGAATATAAATTTATATCTCCAGAAGTATACAAAACAATGAAATATGCAATCTTTTTCTTCAAAGTAAGATAGTAAAATCCTTTAACCTTCAGGAAAACGAGAAATTTCATCAGTTCAATTTGCATATGACCCTTAAACCTTAGCAATGCGCAAATAATCCTAGTGTACAAAGAATCTAATACATAAAAAAATCTATCTCTAAAAAATCCAGTGCAAAGTTAATGTTTATCAATGTGCTAATTAACAGTTTGTGTTGCTAACAGATTCAGTACTGAAAGTTCTGCTATAGAATTTCTCTTTTTTAATTTGCAAGAATTTCTTCATTATAGAAAAGCTGTAAAGCATTTCTGAAATTTTAAGTGACTGAAGATTGATTGCTGACATATTAGGCAAGTGTTATTTTTTTAATTAAAAGAATAATACAAAAGTTTTTTTTTTTTAGTCTTCAGTGGCTTATTCTAACAGTTTTGTATATCAGTGTCATTGACTACAAAAATTTAGCCATATTTTGGGCCATATGCTCTGTGAGACTAGTTCCCTTGAGGCTACTTTCAAGTTAGAGGCTGTTGATTGAAATCTTGATTATATAACTCCAGTCATGCATTCATGAAGTCCATGTAAAGAGATCATAAAGGCAGAGTTACATCTGCAGCATCCTGACACTTTTGAGACTGAGGCAAAAAAAAGCTTGTATACAACTTTTTAATAGAGGTATGGAAAAACAATTATTTACTTTCAGCTAACTAAATTTGCCAGAAATTTTTGATCAATTGAAATTTGAGAGAAAATTTATTACTGATTTGCAGTTTGGCTGTCTTGTTCTGTTCAGTATTTCAGCTACAACAATCTTTACTTGTTTAGGAACTAGGCCAAAGTCTTCATCAGACTATAGAAATCGACTTTGGGTTTTTTTTTTTTTTTTCATTTTTTGGATAGGGATGCCCAAAGATTATCCTGGGCAGGATAATCACTTGCCAAGTGATTCAGAGATGATCACAGTTATGTTAACTGCATGTGGTGGGTTGACGACCCTGGCTGGATGCCAGTGCCCACCAAAGCCGCTCTATCACTCCCCTCCTCAGCTGGACAGGGGAGAGAAAATATAAAGAAAGGCTTATGGGTCGAGATAAGGACATGGAGAGATCACTCACCAATTACTGTCACAGGCAAAACAGACTTGACTCGGGGAAATTAATGTAATTTATTGCCAATCAAAATCAGAGTAGGATAATGAGAAATAAAACCAAATCTTAAAACACCTTCCCCCCACCCCTCCCTTCTTCTCAGGCTTCACTTTACTCCTGATTTTCTCTACCTCCTCCCCCAGAACAGTGCAGGGGGACACGGAATGGGGCTTGCAGTCAGTTCACCACACGTTTTCTCCGCCACTCCTTCCTCCTCACACTCTTCCCCTGCTCCAGCATGGGGTCTCTCCCACGGGAGACAGTCCTCCATGAACTTCTCCAACGTGAGTCCTTCCCACCAGCTGCAGTTCTTCATGAACTGTTCCAGCATGGGTCCTTTCCATAGGCTGCAGGTGGATATCTGCTCCACTGTTAACCTCCATGGGCTGCAGGGGGACAGCCTGTCTCACCATGATCTTCACTAGGGGCTGCAGGGGAATCTCTGCTCTGGTGCCTGGAGCACCTCCTCCCCCTCCTTCTTCACTGACCTTGGTGTCCCCAGAGTTGTTTCTCTCACGTATTCTCAGTCCTCTCCTCCAACTGCTATTGTGCAGCAATTTTTTTTCCCCCTTCTTAAATATGTTATCCCAGAGGCACTACCACCATCGCTGATTGGCTCGGCCTTAGCCAGCGGCGGGTCCGTGTTGGGGCCGTCTGGCATTGCTCTATCGGACATAGGCGAAGCTTCTAGCTGCTTCTCATAGAAGCCACCCATGTAACCCCCCCCATTACTAAAACCTTGCCACTCAAACCCAATACACTGTGTTAAAAGATATTTAATATCTTTTAAGTATTAAAAGATATTCTCTCTCCTGATCAGTAAGTCATGCCAAATGATGGACAATCTAATTCAAAATTTCCCAGGTACAAATATCAAAGATCAAATAGTTTTGACTTCAAAAAGTACACTGCGTAATGGTTACCATGTTATCTAAAGCTAAGAACACCTCATAGTCACAGAGGTTTTAGACTGGTTTCAGCAAGGGACCTACATTATCAGGTCAATGGCTATCATTCACACAGTAATTTGTTTTCACTCTCTATTTCGCCTTCTCCCAAGTTCCCTTTGCCTTTTATTTCTACTTATTTCCCCAGACAACCTTCTGTTGCTGATACAGCAATACATATGCAACCAAGGGACTAAAAAATAGATCAATTTCTTAAGAAATTTAATCCCTCATATTATCTATTATGTCAGGAAGGAGGAAAACAGTACAGAATACAAGCTCTTGAACTGAATAGGCTTATGTTAGAAAGCACCAATCTTCAGCAAAATGCAGCAGGTAGTAGTAGCATTAACTGGGCTAGACCTTCCTTAACATATTTCCGAGTTAACCTTGCAATAACAGCTTGCTATATGACTATCTACTATTTGTAAAATTAAACAAACAAAAGAGTAGAAATAAACAGTAGGCAAAAGATCACACAAAACCATGCTGAAATAATTCAACTTTAACGCAAAATGTGACAATTTCTCTACAAAAGTAACTTGTAATCTCTATTATGAACTCTAAAAAATATTCAGTTCAGAGACAATCATGCCTTTCTGCCCAAAATTTATCAGGTTTATAAACAAATATTTCAAGCCACAAAGGTTTAGAAATATTAGAAACTTAGAAATGTTTTTGGAAAGTTCATTCTCAGTATTTGAGGGGAGGGTTGTTTTGGGTTATTTGCACGTACTGTGATAGTTATCACAGAGTGTTCTCAAGCTAAGATCTCCAAAGATAAATTTATAGGCTGATAAGCCTAGGAACCCCATAAGTGTCCCATGAATAAGAATTCCCTTGGGTTTTTATTTTCGTGTGGAATTAATACCTATCTGTAGAAAAAAAAAATAAAAATTCTGTACATGACCATACTCTTTACTAGGCTACCTTAACATTTTGTGGGGGC
Source organism: Fulmarus glacialis (assembly GCF_000690835.1). NCBI lineage: Eukaryota > Metazoa > Chordata > Aves > Procellariiformes > Procellariidae > Fulmarus > Fulmarus glacialis. Next base: position 16,249 of record NW_009211188.1, read on the forward strand.
AAGAGAGAGCAAGAAGAATCAGGCTATACATTTCTGAGTCAGGAGTATTTTAAGATTATTTCTTTACTAGTCTGGCTTGAAGAGAACTCATTTTGAAAATTAAAAAAACACCCTTAAATGAAGCAACAACAACTTACATGAAAATTTATTTCCACATCACTGAAGAAGATAATATTTAAAAAAATAACTTCATTTCTAACTTTACAGTTCATCTATGAAAAAAAAAACCAGTATTTTTGGAAGAAAAGATAAAACTGATACTTGTCTCTTCATGTCCTTCTTAACTAGAATCTATGACTACACTGAGAGTAATAAATTGAAATATATAGAAGGTGGAAGCAGGGACAAGTAACCTGGGAGAAATATAGAGACACTACCCAAGCATGCAGACATGCAGTTAAAAAAGACAAAGCCTACCTGAAATTTAATCTGGTGAGGGATATCAATTTTGGGCCCCTCACTACAAGAAGGACATTGAGGTGCTGGAGCATGTCCAGAGAAAGGCAATGAAGCTGGTGAAGGGTCTAGAGAGCAAGTCTTATGAGGAGCGGCTGAGGGAACTGGGGCTGTTTAGCCTGGAGAAGAGGAGGCTGAGGGGAGACCTCATCGCGCTCTACAACTACCTGAAAGGAGGTTGTAGCGAGGTGGGGGTTGGTCTCTTCTCCCAAGTAACAAGCGATAGGACGAGAGGAAATGGCCTCAAGTTGCGCCAAGGGAGGTTTAGACTGGACATTAGGAAAAACTTCTTTACTGAAAGAGTGGTCAGGCCTTGGAACAGGCTGCCCAGGGAAGTGGTGGAGTCACCATCCCTGGAAGTATGTAAAAGACGTGTAAGTGAGGCGCTTAGGGACATGGTTTAGTGGGCATGGGGGTGTTGGGTTAATGGTTGGACTTGATGATCTTAGAGGTCTTTTCCAACCTTAATGATTCTATGATTCTATGATTCTATGATCAAAGGCAATAATAAGGGCTTCTAGAAGAACATAAGCGGCAAAAGGAAGATTAGGGTAAATATGGGCCTGCTGCTGAAGGGGGCAGGGAAAAATGACACAGAAAAAAGCCAAGCTACTCAATGACTTTTTTTCCTTCAGTCTTCACTAGTAAGACTGGCCTTCAGAAATTTAAGGACCCAGAGACCAGGGGAAAATTCTGGAGCAAGAAAGACTTAGCCTTGGTGGAAGAGGATCAGATTAGAGAATACTTAAAAGTCCGTGGGCCCTGATGGGATGCACCCACAAGTGCTGAGGGAGCAGGCTGATGTCATTGCGAGGCCAGTCTCGATAATCTTTGAATGGTCATGGCAATTAGGAGAAGTGCCTGAGGACTGGAGGAAAGCAAAAGTCACTTCTATCTTCAAGTAGGGTTAGAAGGAGGACCCAGAGAACTACAGGCCAGTCAGCCTCACCTCAATCCCTGTGAAGGTGATGGAGTTTCTAATCCTGGAAACCAATTCCAGGCACATGAAGGATAAAAAGGTGATAGCGAGTGGTAAGCATGAATTAAAAAAAAGAAGTCATGCTTGACCAACCTGATAACCTTCTACAATGAAATCATTAGCTCAGTGGATGAGGAGAGAGCAGGGGGTATTGTCTACCTTGATTTCAGCAAAGGTTTCAGCACTGCAGCCCATACCATTGTCATAGAAAAGATGGTGAATTATGGGCTGGATGAGGTGGATTGAAAATTGGCTGAATGGCCAGGTCCAGAGTGTGGAGATCAATGATATACTGGTCTATTGGAGGCCAGTAACTAGCAGTGTACCTTAGAGGTAAATACTGGGTCCAGTCTCATTCAACAGTTTCATTAATGATCGGACAATGGGGCAGGGTGTACTCTAACCATGTTTGCTGATGACACAAAACTAGGATGAGTGCAACTGGGATGATACACCAGAGGGTTGTGCTGCCATCCAGCGGGACCTCGACAGGTTGCAGAAATGTTCTGACAGGAGCCTCATGAAGTTCAGCTAGGGGAAATGCAAAGTCCTGCACCTGAGGAGGAATAACTGCATGCGCCAGTATATGCTGGGGGCTAACCAGCTAGAAAGCAGTTTTGCAGAAAATGACCTGGGGATTCTAATGAACACCAAGTTGAACCAAGGGCCAGCAATGTGCCCTTGCTGCAAAGGTGGCTGATGGTATCCCGGGCTGCATTAGGAGGATTGTTGCCAGCAGGTCAAGGGGGGTGATCCTTCCCCTCTACTAGTAAGGCCACATCTGGAGTGTTCTGGCTCCCCAGAACAAGAGAGTCATGGACATACTGGAGAGAGTCCAGCACATGGCCACTAAGATGATGAAGGGGCTGAAGCATCTATTATATGAAGAGAGGCTGAGAGAGCTGGGACTGCTTAGCCTAGAGAAGAGAGGGCTCAGAAGAGATCTCATCGATGTATAAAAATACCTGGGGGGAAGGTATAAAGAAGATAGAGCCAGGCTTTTTTCAGTGGTGCCCAGTGACAGGGCAAGAGGCAATGGGCTCAAACTGAAACACAGGAGGTTCCATCTGAACATTAGGAGACACACTCTTTTACTGTGAGGGTTACCGAGCACTGCTTGCCCATAGAGGTTGTGGCCAGTATAAAAGTGCAGGGACTTCATTATATTCAGCAGAGTTACTCATTTCTGTTTCTTTGAATTAGCTCACAGATTTGAAGGGAGGTATTTAAGAACAAAATACAAATATATCTACAACACTTTACAATAATTATAGATGGCTTTTATGATTTTTGCCTAAAACATATTGGATAGTTTCTTTACCTGAAAAATAGGTAATTTACTTTCATTGTTTTCAGCTTATTATTTACTTTTTGTTCTATCTTTCTAGAAGGTACTTTTAGTTCTTATCTTGCTGATTTGTTAAAAGTTTGTTTTAGAGGCTTGCAGGAAACCTTGACAGAACATTCAGTTTAATCTCTCTTTAACCCTGTCATACTTTCATGGCTTTTGATATTTCCATCATTGCCAATGAATATGTGATTTATTTCAGAAAAGTTACTTCAGTGCATCAAAATTTTTAAAAGCTTTTTTGTGAGGCAATATTTTCTTTAGCTACCTGGAAATGAAATAGTTAGCTCAATAAAACATAGTAGAAACAGGTAGAAAATTACTGTTTTATGATTTTTAAATTTAAAAAAAAAATAAACAAAACAAACAAAAAAACCCCAAACTATTTTAAAAGAAAAACAAAACAAAACAAGAACCTCTTAAAACAGCCAAACTTAATAGGTAAAATAACTTTTAAAAATATTTACTCATTCACATTTTTGTAATCCAGCTACTCACTGAATAACACATTTTGTGGCCATTCACCATATTCATTCTCAATGTCAGGCAAGAGTTAGCAAGAGGGAATATCATTATGCAACCTAGTCGTTAGGGTGTTTTGATGGATTGGGAAGTCCTGGATTTCCTCTCATCCTAACCTTGCACTCTCCTAGGCATGTCCCTTGATTATACTTTGCAAAGCGAGCAAATACATTCTACAGTTATTGGTCATTGCTAAAGGTGATACATTGTAATAAGTTTCCAACCAGCCTTCTAAAATAATTTATATCATTGCTTTGTTTTCTTTTCTTAATTGTCCTGGTAATTCCTTACTATGAAGTCTCAATATTTAATTTTAAATATTTTGGAAGACTTCCATCTAATGGCAAAAAGCAGAACATCTTCTTGTATTCCTCATTGGAAATCTTAAAAAGCTTTTTGACCTTTAGTCTTCTGGTTTGTCTGCTAAGGATAAAGACTACTACCTCATGTAATATCTCAACTCTTCAAGGCGTTGTTATAGACTATTTCATCAATGATTCACAAATTAAAGACTCCCTAAGAAATCTTTGACATGATAAGATATAACAGGTACAAGAGAGATATTATGGGCAATCATGTCAGCTAACAGCGGTGCTCCACTGAGATTCCACTGGAAAAAAACAGGAGTGAATCAAATGAAATCAGATATCTGATTAAAAGCAAACAAAATAACTAGATCTCATTTCTAGCTTCACAGAGAGGATATGCTTGTCCTGATATCCTACAACTAAATAGAAAATATCTGAACTCTCATCATATGACTTTGTAATTTCTGACATGTGGATGGGTTTTCAGACTGGCTACTCAAACTCTCGCTGAGAAAAATAATTGCAGCTAGTACTGAATCCTCTGGAAAATCTGGCTCCCAAATTCTTTATTTATGAACCTGAACTTTTGCCCTTTGTTTGTGTGTTTCGACAGATAATCAGTTCACCCCAAACTGAATTCTCTCCTCCGTGAAGAAGAGAGCAGGCAGACAAAACTAAACCAGAGCTTTCTTCACTTATATAACCTAAATGCACAGCTCGTTTATACATGGATGAGCAGCTTTCATTGAAGGATGTAAGCCTTGGCTCTTTAGAAGGACCTAGACCATACTACTGTCCTCTGCAACCTAACCTAGGGAATACAAGTCAGTATGTAAGCAGCACCTTTCTGCTTGCTTTTGTCACATGCCACTTCGTAGTCAACACATTCTAACAAAGTGGACACATGTGCAGCCTATCTTCCAAGTATAAAATATTTGATTAATCTTTTAAGGGATTTTTATTTGACACACACACAAATATCTCTTTTTATATATGTATACAGAGGTTTGTGTTTATATACACACACTCATCACAAAACTCCATAATGCTTACCTCAGATGTGTGGGAATTTTGACAACTTTGTGGGTTTTTAACTTTGTGGCAGGGAGGAGGAAAAAAGGTTGAGGAGGAAGGGAGAAGAGGTACTGGAATAAACAGTTTTTCAACATATGTTAGCCCCAACAACAGCCAGGAATTTAACCATCTGCTGACAGTACTTGTAAGCAGGTGTGAAGAGTGAGGATATTAAGAGGGATGGCTTCTAAAAAAAAAAGGTTTGTGAATTCTATGATTTTCCCAAACTTTTCTGCTGTTTCATGGGATAAGTGCAATCTGCAATCCAACCTCTTTTTATTCTACATTAAGAACCGGCTGTTCCCAGAAAAGAAGAATTCAGAGTATTTCTCCTAATGCTGATCTATGGATTTATTTTAAAATAATTCCATGGGGGAGATGAAGATAGAAGTCATTCTCTTCAGAAGGATTCATTACAGGAATCATTTAGTCTGTAGTATTGCAGATTTGCAATGGTTAGATGCTTTGGGATATTAAATATGAGATGTATATTAAAGTTTCTGTAAAACATGACCTGTCATGTGTAAATAGTTGAAATATGAAATACATCTGTAAGTATGTTGAAACTTATATTAAGTTATTATCATATGTAAAATACATAAAGATTTTTAATTATCTTCTTCTCAAAATCTATAAATTTGCTAGTTAGATGTTATAATCAATTTTTTATATATAATGGATTATATATTTTATATA
>NW_009211189.1:0-1894 GCF_000690835.1 Fulmarus glacialis
TCTGGGCATGTCCTGGTTCTGGGCATGTCAAGGTGCTGGGCGATGGGCAGTTGGAGTGCTGGGTATCTCCGTGTGCTGGTTGCTACGTGTGCTGGGCATTATAGGTGGCTGGGAATGTCAAGGTGCTGGACGCTGAACATTGAGCACTGGCAGTGCTGCGTGCTGGGCCCTGGGGGGTGTTGGGTGCTGGGCATGTCCGAGTGTCTGGCAATTTGGGATAGTGGCTGCTGGGTGCTGGGCTTGTCCAGGTTCTCCGCATGTCTGGCTGCTGGGTGATGGGCGCTGGCGGTGCTTGTTTCTGGGCGTATCCGGGTGCTGGGCATGTGCCAGTGCTGTGTGGTGGGTGCTGGGGTTGCTTTATGCTGCATTTGTCCGGGTGCTGGGTACTGTGTGGTGGGCGAGGGGGGCGCTGGATGCCTTCTGGACATGTCTGAGTTCTGGGCATGTGAGGGTGCTGCCTAGTGGGCGGGGGGATGGTGGTTGCTTGGGGTACTGTGTGCTGCGCATGTCCGGGTGCTGGGCATGTGCGTGTGCCGGGTGCTTGGTGCTGGGCACTGTGGGTCCTGGGTCCTGCAATTAACTGGGTGCTGGGTACTGGGGTGCTGGGTGCTGGGCACTGGGGAGGCGCTGTGCGCTGAGCGTGCTGGGTGCTGGGTGTGCTGGGTCCTGGGCAGTCCGGCTGTCAGGTGCAGGGTGCTGGATGATGGGTATGGGGTGGTGGGCACATGCGGGTGCAGGGCACAGGGGGTGCTGGGTATGTCTGGGAGCTGCGCATGTCCATGTACTGCATGCTGTGTGCGGCGGGTATGTCCGGGTGCTGGGTGCTAGGCATGTCTGGGTGCTGGCAAGAGCGGGTGCTGTATGCTGGGCACTTAGGTTGCCAGGTGCTGTGTGGTGGGCTCTGGGTGAGCTGGGTGCTAGGCGCTGGGCGTGCTGGGTGCTGGGCATGTCTAAGTTCTCGGTGCTGGATGCTGAGTGCTGGGGTGTTAGTGGTGCTGGGTCCTGGGCAATTGTGGTGCTGGGTTTTGAGCACGTCGCAGGGCTGGGCATGTCCTGGTGCTTGGAGCTTTTCACTAGGGGTGCTGAGGGGTGAGCGCTGGGGGTGCCGGGTGCTGGGCATGTCCGGGTGCTGGGCACTGGGTGTTGTGGATGTTAGGCATGTCTGGGTGCTGGGCATGTCGAGGTGCTGTGTGCTGGCAGTGTTGGGTGCGTCTGGGGGCTGGGCATGTCCCGGTGCTGGGGGCTGGGAGTGCTGAGTGCTGTACTGGGTGTTGGTTGCTCGGCAGTCGGTTGCTTGGTGCTGGGCTTATGCTGGAGCTGGGCATTTGCAGGTTCTGGGTGATGGTTCCTGGGGGTGTTGGGTGCTGAGCTTGTCCGGGTGCTTGGTGCTGTGTGTGGTGGGTGCTGGTCATGTATAAGTCCTGGGAATGTCCAGGTGCTGTGTGCTGGGCGCTCAGTGTTGGGCATTGGCGGTGCTGTAGGTGTTGGGTGCTGGGCATGTCCGGGTGTGGGTGTTGTGCACTGGGGGTGCTGGGTATGTTCGGGTTCTAGGCATGTCTGGCTGCTGGGTGATGGGCACTGGTGGTGCTTGTTGCTAGGCACGGCTGGGTGCTGTGCATACGTGTGTGGTGGGTGCTTGGTGCTGGACATGTCTGGGGACTGGGCACTGGATGCTGGGAGTACTGGTTTCTGGGTTTCCCCTGTCCTGCTGAGTGCTTGGTGCTGGGCACAGGGGGGCCTAGGCCCTGCGGTTATCTGGGTGCTGGGTGCTGGGCTGCTGGGTGCTGGGCAATCGGCGAGTCGGGTGCTGGGTAATGGGGATGCTGGGCGCTGGGTCTGTCAAGGTGGTGGGTGCTGAGTGCTCAGCACTGGGGGTGCTCGTTGCTGGGCATTT
>NW_009211190.1:0-11199 GCF_000690835.1 Fulmarus glacialis
TATGATTCTATGATTCTATGATTCTTGCTATTATTTTATATGCATATATTTATTGCTTTATGCATACATTTATTCAAGCATATACATATACTCCTACACTAAAAAAAAAAAATCCAAAATCTTATGATTTACATTGCTCTCAAAGTCCTTTTAGTTATTGGCATAATAATACTACTAACAAACTATACTACTTTCAAAATTTTTTCTGAATTTGATCCAAAACCAATGAGTTAAAGTAATCACCCATATATATTTACCCTGTTTCACTTACAAAACATGGACAAGCTTCCATGCCTTTCTAAACTCTTTGGTATTTCCAACAAACGATCAGGTTATTTGTCTTAATGTCTCCAGTTACGGTGATGTTTAATGACAATCAACAGTTGCATGATCCGTTCATACTTAGAGAAGTCTTATCTTAACAGCTTCAAAAATAAGACTTCTTTTTAATAATATCTTGTTTGGTGTGCCAGCAGGTGAAGTTTTAGGCATTGCATCTGCAATAATCATCCAGCTTGCTCAGAAAGAGTGGGCTTCAGAAATAAATCTGGATAGTAGCTGTGACTAACACTTGCTGCTACTGAATGATGTATCACTGTAGTTCGTTAATGTGACCAAGGAAACAGCTTCATGACAGCCCAAGGGCTGTCCATACCTTTTATGATTTTGCAGGAACTGGTACTGCCCAAAAATTAATTGTGTTTGGATTGTGCAGTCCCTGAATGACAATAGATAGCTAGGTAGTTATTTTCTTGCTTGCTTGTAATCTAAAAATATTAGTGTGAGTTTTTTTCCTCACATGAATTAACATGTGTAAGAGATTAAAAGGGCAACTGTTCCCCTTGGAGCGGTTCTTGAATTTCACTGGGTCACTGTTGCTTCAACAATAGTATGAAAAGAACATTGCACTTCTGATTTATGAGCCTTATGAGTCTTACAGACCAAAGCCAAACCAAAAGCCTCCCTCATGTCATTTCCCAGGAAATGCTTACACAGCCACAGCTTTGGCAACATTCTGGTAAGTATTATTACCATAACAATAGCAAATATCGGTGGGAGACATTGTCTGACCAGTGAAATTATCATGGGGGCAAAACATCCCCACAGTAAAGAATAATATTTTAACCCTACACTTTACAAAAATAAACACTTGGAACTTATTTTTGTTACTAGTTATTTCCAAACAATTTCTCTAGAGAAGTGTAACAAATGGTTTGTGCTACTTACTAAATAGCTTGAAGGCTCAAATACATATTTTGAGATTTAAAAATGAATGAAGCAATGTGAATTACACATAGCAAAACCAAAAAGTATTCTATCAAGCACAAGTATCTTTCTTGGTATACTTTACTTTTCTATGTGTATCTAAACAACCTGTACTTTTATCTCCTGCCCTTAACACTTGTGAATTTCTGTTGTGCACTATCAAACAGCCGTTGTCATCCACTCTGAATCAGACAGGATGTTTTATAAATTTTTACTACCTTGGTTTCTAGAAAGTATGATTTTCATTTGAACATGTATTCATACACATACATACAGCTGTTCCCAGCACACTACACTCAAAGGCATAAAATGCATAATGCATACTTGAGGAAGATCAAAATCAAGGATATACAAATAACTCACAAATAAACTATTTCTCAAAAATACTAAATGTTCCTTCCTTAAAAACAAACTTTTTTGTAATCCACCACCTTTTTTAATTCTTTAAGTCTTTCTTAAGTTCTGACATACATAATGAAAAGTCAACACTGAAATTTGTGAGAAATGGAATAGATTTAAAGTTAGACTGAATCACAGTCCTCAAATTAAGGAGTATATGAAAGGATTATACGACAACTAAACTAGACATCCAAAAATTACGGCAGAGAGGGGAAGTGCTGTTTACAGTACTCATCCAAAATGTAAAAATCTCCAGATCCAGTGTTCTCTTGAATTGAATCTCTAGTGAGATTCAATCCCACCTTTCCCTTCCCAGGATATCTGTCATCTAGCTACTGTGAACTGTAGACATTTGGGAACCAAAAGAGACATAGGGAACAACATTTTCTTTCTTCCTGTTACAGTAGGGCTTTTTTGCAGAAGAGACTTCAAATTTCATTAAGGTAGACCAGAAAATATACATTTTACCCCAATCTTTAGAAATTTGGACAAAGACCTGGGTTCTGACCCTATATCAAGGACTAATTATGTATCTTTATCTAGCAAATATAGAATATAAAATGTATATGCAGTCTCTGGAATAGGAATTGGAGCATAAAGTTTTGTATTCCATGTGACTACTTGTATTTACCGGGATATAGTCAAGTGTTTTCTCTTTCTCACTCAGACATAGTAAATATTGAAACCTAACACAAATTAGCACAGCTTCAAAGAAGCTAAGAGCTGACAGCAGCCAGCTGATTGGGACTTCATTTGGGATGGCGCTGCAAATACGTACAGCCATGACTGAGTGCTGTAGCTAGTAAGAGTCTGCTGTCACTTACATAAAAGGACTAACTCCTACTCCATTTTCAGAGGAACGCACTTTGAAGACTATTTCAGAGAAATTCTGTGATTCCTAGACCTGTTTTAAGTATACCCATTTTCCCTGTAGGAGTCCCACAGAAAATTGGACGTTGTAGGTCCTCAGAAATAGTTGCATATATGATGCTGAACTAGAAAAAAAAAGTATTTCCTTCATACAGCTATGAGTCTTCACCCTGAGTTAACTACTTGCCCTTTAAAAAAAGCAAAAGGTGGCTTGAACTAATCACTTAGCAGTGTCATCTAACTAGCAAATGTTTTCCTCATGATTGTTCTCCCTGAGGCTTTTCTACCTTCTGTAAAAGACTAAATAGCAAATCAGTCAGAGAGTAAGAAAATCACTGCTAGTGTGGTCAGGGAACTGTTAGGTTCCTTCTCCTGCTGTAAAGAACTCTATCTAAAAGCTGGGCACATGCCTCCTACATGGTAGCAGTACTTTCTAGTCCTCATTTTTAGCTGCTTAATTACTCTTGTGGATTACACAGAAAGGAAATAATTTGACAAGATTTTAATTATGCCTTAGATGTACTTTATGAAGGAATTTGCTGATGGATACCTGGCAGGAGCTGCCTATCTGATAGACAGAAATCATCAGCATCCAGAATTGAGGACTTAACTAAACCCCAAATTGGGCTACAGTGAATTAAGAAACTCTTTTCAGGATATCAGAGAGAATGCCAAAGAACCCCCATGTCCTGCCTCCCCTCACCCCCAAAAAAAACAAAAACCACCAACACACTACCGCCAAAAAAAAAAAAAAAACCAACCAAAAACACAACAAAAAAAACCACTCAGACACAATAAAAGCTGTAGATGTCTCCTTTCCCCAATGACACTTGCACTTGAAAATTTAGACCTCAGCAGACTTTGACATACCTCTAAGTTGTAACTTACCTTCCTACTCATAGCTTCCCAATATTGCCTTTATAAAGGCCATGACAGCTTTTCTGAGCCAATCTAAGATAGGGTTTTCAGTGTGGGAGATCAGCTGACCTCTTAATTAACCTTGCTACAGTCATTGTAATCAAACAAGTCTCTCTATCCTGCAAAACAAGGGCAGAAGAAGTTGGAAAGACTGGGAATCACTAGGGTTGATTCTTCTACTTAACACGTCTGTTCCAGGGCTGTAATAGCATGCTCCATAGTGGGACTCCTGTAATAGCAGAATTACTTCCTCTATGGGGCTTGGGGCAGGTAGTTTGGTCTTAGAGAATAGATGTGGGTTATCTTTTCCATCATATTAAATGGAAAGAGCATTTATCCTGAAGGAATCCGTTTTTACTTAAAAAAAAAAAAAAAATTATAACCTCGTTAACCAAATCACCCAGGAAACACATAACCACAGGCCCCAGATGAAATTATTTGGACTGTGTCTGAATGAATAACAAACTAGAAAGAGGCCATTTCCATCAGCAATATTGAGATAGTTCACAAATCCTTTTCTTCAGTACAGTCAAAATACAATAGGACAGGATTTTAGAGGCATAATCCTTTCCCCTGGCATTCAGTGACATGGCAAAGTCAGAAACCACTCTGGAAGGCAGGCCAAGCCACAGAATTTGTAGCCAGTCTGCCTGTAAATGGGTGGGTATTATCTTAATAATACACAATAATAAGAAAACTGAAACACTGGCAGTAATACTTCATGAAGGACGATGACAATTACAGCCCACTGTCCTCTGGCAGGGATTAGTTTCACAGCTTTGAGGAATTTCTGATATAATTGAGTAATGTGTCTCCAAAGATCAAAGCTAGCTATGATAGCAGGATGGGAGTTAGCATTAGAAACACCAGGAAAGAATAAATCCAAGTAAGAATTTTATTCACACACACAGAGTCAGATCCAGTAAAGGTTTGCACAGTATCAGTTTCTTTCCCAAGCCAACAGGAACATAAGGACATATGACTCTTTACTAAGTAGGATCTTGAAAGAAATTATGTTGAGCAATCTGATCTTTTCTCTTGCAGCACCACTCTAACTTGGTTTGAGTCACTAACCATGACCCAATAAAAAGAAAACTCTTGCTTCAGAACCAAGCAGACGTACTATTGTAAGATTCTGTGGCTTCTGAGCAAAACTGCTTTAACTCTCTACAGAATACTAGGATGTATGATAACAATGTCTCTTCGTTAAGCCAAAAGTGTAATAAGTATAGAAACATACAATAGCCGCTAGCTATCTGTCCCAGCTCACATATGTTATAGTATTTTATAAAGATCGCAAAAGACAATGTAAATTCACAGTAGTGCTATGCTCTGTAGTACTGTGTACCTATAACTGGGAACGTTAAAATATTTCCAGCAAAAAATGCTTAATATTTATCATAGAATCATAGAATCATAGAATCATTAAGGTTGGAAAAGACCTCTAAGATCATCAAGTCCAACCGTTAACACAACACCACTATGCCCACTAAACCATGTCCCTAAGCGCCTCATCTACACGTCTTTTAAATACTTCCAGGGATGGCGACTCCACCACTTCCCTGGGCAGCCTGTTCCAAGGCCTGACCACTCTTTCAGGAAAGAAGTTTTTCCTAATGTCCCGTCTAAACCTCCCCTGGCGCAACTTGAGGCCATTTCCTCTCATCCTATCACTAGTTACTTGGCAGAAGAGACCAACCCCCACCTCGCTACAACCTCCTTTCAGGTAGTTGTAGAGCGCGATGAGGTCTCCCCTCAGCCTCCTCTTCTCCAGACTAAAGAGTCCCAGTTCCCTCAGCCGCTCCTCATAAGACTTGTTCTCTAGACCCTTCACCAGCTTTGTTGCCCTTCTCTGGACACGCTCCAGCACCGCAGTGTCCTTCTTGTAGTGAGGGGCCCAAAACTGAACACAGTATTCCAGGTGGCCTCACCAGGGCCGTTTAAAGCTGTCAGCTGGGGTAATAATCTCTGCTTTTACAGAGAAGTTCATTTCTACACATTCTTTCTATTTATTCCACTCTCAGATTTCAGAATATTCTGAGCTTTCAGTGTCCTTTCACCATATGCAAATTCACTATGGTGGGAAACCAGCCTGCATGATTTAGTATGGTTTACCTATAAACTTTCTAAAACCTCACTGTTGCAAAAGATTTCAACAGGCTTGTGTATTACCATTGGCACAAGAGATAAAGTGCAACAAAGATTTCACATCAGATGATAACCACGATACAAAGCACACAGTGTTTTGTCCATTCTGGGTGCTCAGCTGATGTGCATTGGCCTAACTTGACTGGTGCCACTGAAACTTGCTAATTTATATACCAATGTAGGCTCTACTGACTGCAGCTTAGGACCTCACAGGGGTATTCCTGGTTCTTTTGACACAACCTCCCACATGCCGAGCAGTTTGGGTGAAGACATTTTTTAAAATAAGAGAAGTCACCAATATTCCCATCCATCTGTTATCATCAGCCAGGATGTAATTAGAGGGGTTTTGTTTTATTTTTTCAATATGAAATGAAATGCTCCTAAAGCGGAGAGAAACTGAGAGTCGTGATTAGTGACTTGAACCAAGTTAGAAGAGCACACATAAACAAACCTGATGAGTAATCTTGATACTGCCTTGGCAACACTGAGTATAAGTATTTTCTTTAGATATGTGTGCTGTAGCAAAAGCAATGTTAATGAAACATTATGCATAATAACAATTACAATAATGGGATCTCAAGTTGTGGAGTATCATTTATCCCGAAGGTAAGAAAATATTTTTCTTCTATTTTTTTCTTTTAAGAAGAAAACAGAGAGAAAGTTTAATTTGCATAAAATTTTCTCATTATATAGAGTATACACTCATTCAAGAGCCCATGTACCACCCTCACATTTGGTTGCCAAATAAAATACATGCAGAATCAGCTAGTAAAGGATTTATTGCAAAAACGCTTGGTTCAAACCTGTAAGTGATAGAATCATAGAATAGTTTGGGTTGGAAAGGACCTTTAAAGGTCATCTAGTCCAACCCCCCTGCAATGAGCAGGGACATCTTCAACTAGATCAGGTTGCTCAGACCCCCATCCAACCTGACCTTGAATGTTTCCAGGGATGGGGCATCTACCACCTCCCTGGGTAATCTGTTCCAGTGTTTCACCACCCTCATCGTAAAAAATTTCTTCCTTACATCTAGTCTGAATCTAGTCTGGTTTAGTTTAAAACCATTCCTCCTTGTCCTGTTGCAACAGGCCCTGCTAAAAAGTCTGCTGCCCTCTTTTTTATAAGCCCACTTTAAGTACTGAAAGGCTGCAATAAGGTCTCCCTGAAGCCTTCTCTTCTCCAGGCTGAATAGCCCCAACTCTCTCAGCCTTTCTTCATAGGAGAGGCGTTCCACCCCCCTGATCATTTTCATGGCCCTCCTCTGGACCCACTCCAACAGGTCATGTCTTTTGCATCTTTTAAAAAAATATTTCATACTTTTTATTCTGTCAAAAGGAAAAATATTTAACACTAACTTTTAATGTCTACAGATGTTTTGGCTTAGATTTGAATTCAACAGTTCTGTAGTTATTCAAGAAGTGAATGGGATCATATCTTCTTATGATCTTAGATGCATGTTAATCTTGCTCTGAAGTAGGCAGTGCATTATGAAAGCCTGACTGCAGGAGCTAAATTGTTATTATTACTACTTAGACACACTGTAGATTTGCTGCATTCTGGGAATGCTGTCAAAGCCCTCTGCATTTTACAGAAGAACACAAATGTCTATGGTTGATGGGATTGCCTTTCCTCTAGGCTCACTATGGCATTTTAGCGTCATTTAAATGCTGTCTTGCACTCTGCTTTCTTGGACCTAACTGTATATTTTCGGGCACCACCTGTATTGTTGATTTTTTTTTAATGTCAATTCATGTATATATTTATACACGTTTGTATTGATAATGGGCCTAATCCTCAATAACTTTTCAAGAAACTCCCTCATGTATGACCAGACATGGTCTAATAAGAGAATAACTGCAGAGATTGCATTGTCTCTTGCATGGAAGCACAGGAGAGAATGAAGCAAAAGTACTCCCTATGTTACCTCCCTTAAGTTGCAGATCACAAAAGAAAACCACGTCCTACCTCTCCAATTGACCAAGGAAGCTAGCTATGCAGGGAGATGCATTATTCACATACAAAAGGATGATAAAACATAGGAATATTTCATTCACGGTAAAGCAAATTCTTAGGTGTCTCAGCTCCAAACTTGAGAGTTACCTTGTTGAAGTCCTTTCAAGTATGTAGTCTAGAAAATGTTCACCTTAATCAATTCTTGCCATTTCATGTGTCTTTCAAAGAAGTCCTTCAAATCTCAGTTAGCTCTTTGCTTATTCATGAATGCTTATTTATGAATCCAAATCTACGGTTTGCTATCAGTGTAACTACGCAACAAATACAGACCTAAACTTTTAAAAATTTGCTTAACTCAAATGTTTTACGTATTTTTTTACACCAGTAGGGAACTAACAGCTGTATGTAGCAAAGTTTTAAGAGAGCAAATTATAACAGGAAATAATAGGATTTGCTTACTCTTTTGCAGGTCATACAACTGCATGTGGGAGTTGGAGTTAGAGGGAGGACCATGTTAGAAGTCCCCAGGTACATTTGCGGTAGCTTTGTAGTTTGGATCAGTAGTTTTGAAGCAACTCTCCCCATCATGTCCAACTTGCCATACTTGTGGCATCACAGAATCCTCTCAAACTGGATTCCTCCATGATGAAGATAAAGAAGAAGATGAGCCCAAGGAAAGCATCTAAAGCACTGCTACTGCTGAACATGCTCGGTCTACCGGTCCAGACAAAAGCTAGCCTAGAGTGACTGTCTTGGTTTCGGCTGAGATAGAGTTAATTTTTTCCTAGTAGTTAGTATAGTGCTATGTTTTGGGTTTAGTATGAGAATAATGGTGATAACACACTGATGTTTTAGTTGTTGCTAAGTAGTCAAGGATTTTTCAGCTTCCCACGCTTGGCCAGGTGCACAAGAAGCTGGGAGGGAGCATAGTCAGGACAGCTAATCCAGCTGGCCAATGGGGTATTCCATATCATATGGTGTCATGCTCAGTATATAAAAGCTGGGGGAAGAAGAAGGAAGGGGGACGTTCAGAGTGATGGCGTTTGTCTTCCCAAGTAACCGTTACGCGTGATGGAGCCCTGATTTCCTGGAGATGGCTGAACACCTGCCTGCCGATGGGAAGTAGTGAATGAATTCCTTGGTTTGCTTTGCTTGCACTCACAGCTTTTGCTTTCTCTATTAAACTGTCTTTATCTCAGCCCACGAGTTTTCTCACTTTTACCCTTCTGATTCTCTCCCCCATCCCACTGTGGAGGGAGTGAGCGAGCGGCTGTATGGGGCTTAGTTGCTGGCTGGGGTTAAACCACAACAGTGGCACAGTCTGTGTGGACACCAGCACCAACTCTTCCCTCTATAGATCTGCTTCTACTTTCTAATGTAGCTTTTATGATTAAATGGGGCCTAGATGGTAAAAATGCTGCCATGACTTAAGTATATACAATTTTCCTTTCTCAAAGCCATTTTTCCAATGTTTCAAAGCCTTTGTTAACATCCCAAGGAAGACAGAGTAAATAATCTAAAAGTTCAAATACAGTTCAAAACACTGCAGTCTGATATGTATCTGTCACTCATTCAGTTGCAATATTGGAAATCTGTCATATAATCTGGAGATGATCTCTGAAGATCTCTACAAATCTGCTAACAATTTCTGCAGACATCTCAAGTTTTCATAGCAGGACCTGCTGCCTGTAAATGGGAGACAGCCTTGTGCATTCCTGACCTCCTTTGTACCTTGAATCATAAAGCAAAAGTCAAGAGGAAGGAGACAACATGATACAAAACAACCCTAGCCTTCACCCATTTCCAGACCACTCTGAAGTGAATCATTATATGCAAAGCAAGCTATGCTTGAGATCAGTTACAGAAACTGAGTTGCAAAAATGCAGTTTCACTCTCTGTTAACATGAATTGGGGAGTGAGCTGGAGGCCACTCCAGTATAGGCATATAGGGCCCACCTTGGATGAGGGGCATATCCTATACTGAAGATACTAATTTTGCAGCTTAATGCTCCCTGTAATGTGACATAATCCATCTGTACCTTGGCCAAGAACTTGGCTTGGTAATATTAAGCCTGCAGGACAAATGAGATAAGCAACATTACAATGCAACCCACATCCTCACTCCCACATTTATCAGTGTTCACCTTAGTTTCTTTACTTCATTGTGAAAAATCAAGTTTGTAAATCTCTATCTTGATAGCATTTAACTTTCAGGTCTATTATTGCTACCAAGACAATCAAGGGCATTGTTGAAGTTTCAAATGTTTTCTTGGCTCAATTTAGCAGCAAGAAAACCTGAGGATAATTAATAAGCCAGTACTGATTGGAACATGCCAATCAGAGAAAACAGCTAGAGTTTTTGTAGGTAAAGAAAATTCTCTCTTCTGATATTTGCATGATGCTAGATAATTCAGGATCACTTTTCATTAGCTGAACTTGAGGATGTCATTTGAGCTTTTAGAAGGCCCAGTCTCATTACGTCAGATTCTACAGAAGAGCTGTTTTGCATCACTGAATCTCAATTAAAGGTCAACTGACAACACTGAAGTGTTGGTGAAAGAGAAATCATTAAAAGTAACATTATTCATCAGTGTGTAATTGTCCCATTAAAATTCATGAAGTTACCAATGACTGTTTTTCTCCAATAACAGTATTTTATTAGGTCAGTGTGTATTTGCTATCATATCATACTTCAGGGAAACCTATAACCAGGGTTTTGTTTTGGTTTTTTTAATCAGACAAGCATGATACTTCAGATTCTCTGGTATTTCCACCTTTTAACACAACTTGCAAATAGTTTATAAGAATCAAAGTCTGAGGTTTTCATTTTAATACTTGGTTTAGGAGTCTCTTCTTGCTATCAGCCACGGGAGAGGCTAACTAAGAAAATCAAGATTTGTCACCTTCTGACATATTATGGCCACCATCATCAGCATTCAGTCTCAGTCTTTCCATTTCAGGTGCCAGAAATGGACTACGATTTCATCAATTGTCAGACCTCTGGACTATAATTTCATCAATTATCAGATCTTTCTTATTTATTTCTCTCATTTTTAAGCAAACATCTGGGTAAGGTTAGTGAGCTTTTCTTGCTACCCCTCTTGGTCCCTGAGAAAAATCTTAACTGTTCAGAAAGATAAAACATCATAAAATTATCTTTATCTCTATAACTGCTTAAATATGCAGCTGGGTAACATGCCACACTTTGTTGGTCCAGTAATATAGATTGAGGACCTGGTGGGAAAATATACTGTCTATAAAGACATCAAAGGCATGTGTCCCATCAAAGTCGGGTTTTCATGCAGAAGGTGTGAAACTGGCACCTAGGTGGGGCTCCCCCTGATAAGAAATTGAGACATGGGCAAGATATGCAACTTAGAAGTGGTCAAGAGATCTTGAAAATTAGATGCAGTGCTCTAGGGATCCTCACTCTTCTTCAAAGCATCTTATGCAACTTTTCTTTTTGTTTCCAAATACTACAATACTTCTCCTGAAACTTCTTAAGGAACTTAATTCAGGAGGGAGAAACTAAATAGATTTGATTCAATTCATTGATATTCCTACAGTTACCATTCTTTTGATGAAGAAGAATTGTTAGAACCGTATGCTAGCCTTATCCATATCAGCTGAACCAATAACTGGACG
>NW_009211190.1:11230-14621 GCF_000690835.1 Fulmarus glacialis
CAACCTCTTTTTATTCATAGGCCCATTACTGCTCACTCTGAGGGCACACCAGTGTTAGCAATGACTTTTAGCATGTGAGCCAGCATGCTTTTAAAGAGTATTAGTGTGCTATCTAAATCTCATGTCTATTTTTTTCCTAATTACTTGAAATCTGGTACATCGTGGAGTACTAGCTAATTCAGTCATTTTGCTCATTCAGCACTCATGAAAGGTCTGACATGGTCAAGCAAGGAAGGGGAGCAGAGGAGTTCCAAAGGAGGCAGCTGCTATTAACAGGGAAAGACCTGTGTCCCTCCCAACCCAGACACATTTCAAAACCCAGTGTTTGAGGAAGGAAAAAGCTCTGAATGCCTTTTTAAATAATCAAGGGCTCCAGAGATTTATATCATATGTAAATCTGGCACTCTTGATACACATCGCTGCCCATCAAAGAAATTTATGGGTAAGTAACAGCAGCATTTTTTGAGAGTTATGGGTAAAGAGAAAAACAGAGAACCCCTTGTGGGGGTGTCAGGAAGCTATTTATTATGTCAGACCAGCGCCATAGACACAATGTTCTGTAACCCAAGAGGGGAACTTGTAACACCTTTTTCAAAGGGTCTTCTAAGATTAATGTTATTATCATTATTGTTTATTTTTTCATAATTTTCCTAAAATGTATTCAGGAGATGCTACTACCTTTCCTATTGATGAAGTGTTTCAGTAGGGCTTTCCTTCCTCCTGCCCTTAAGAGTAAATCTCCTTAGGCATCTTATCATCTCCTCATAACAAACAGTGCTGCCTATATAGTTTTAGGGAAGTTGACATTGTCTATCTTCTCTGAGAAGGTTAAAAGTGGAAAACCACACCTCTTTTTAAGGAAAGACACAATCCTTCTCTTTCCCCACCTCAGGGTATCCTTCCTTTGATATCATACAACTATATAAAATGAGCCAAGAAGTGGAATCCATCCCCCTCTCTCATAGATGGTCATGTGTGAGAATGGTCATGTGAGAGAATGAAGCATTTATTTTCAAGAAACTTTCTGCCTTCTATAGTCAGGTAGAATTTGCACGTAACATTGGATATCACGCTAAAAGGACATAAAGCAGAAACAGTAAAAAATCTAGCTTCCAGAGAATAGCTTTTCATGTGCTTGTTCTATTTTTAATAATTCGGAACCATTGCATCCTGCAACTTTCAGAAGTAAAAATATTTTTGTTCCTATTCTCCCAGTTAGATGGGTTAAGAGACATCTCAGACCCAGCCAAACAAAGAAAAGAAAACACTACTAGAATATAGAGTAACAAGCTTTGTGTTACATGAATAGTTTTTGTATCAATATTCATTTACTGCCAAATTGCAAATTCAGGCTGATTCCCAATGCCAGTCTAAAATATACAAGCAGCATCAATCAGTCAAGCTTTATTGCATCTGCTTTTGTTCTGGCAGAATTATATATCTTATTAAAATATGCAATAGGAATACACAGTGAAGTATACAACACAAATACAAACTAAAATACCTAGCAAAATACAGCAAAAGATATATCGATTTATAGTATAAGTTAATGTTAACACAGCAAATGCTCTGTAACAGCACTGCTGAGAATATTCTAGCATCATATTGCTATACTCTCTATAGTCCCATATCACATTGTTACCTCTCAGGAATTTATGTCTATTTAACCTTTCAAGTTCTCCTAACTGTGCTAATGCCAAAAAGGAGTCTTTTCTCCCCTCTCAGCAAATAACCAAGTAAAATATTTATTTCCTGGTTATCTGTTTTAATATCAGAACTGGGTTCAATTCTCCTTTCCTATAGAAAAGAAAATGCTTATATTTCTACTCCCCCTGCTTTTACAGAGATGCTTCCTTTAACTGGCAGTCTGTGCTTTTATGTCACAGATGAATGATAACAAAGCTGAGGGGGTGGATGAAGAGGATCTTTTTTCCTTTAAGCAGCCATGACTATATAATTTTTTATTTTACTTCAGTTTCTGTCTTTGATCCTCCATCCTCAGTTCTAAAGCCGAAGTACACTCCTGCCCCTGACTTCTTTTCCTTTGCATATGAGCATAGCAGGTCTGATCCTCAAGCTTTCTTGTGCTAAGCACCCCAAAATTCCTCCTGATATTCCTGTGCCTGGATCTTCCTTAGCAGACCTTGGTAGCAAGAGTTAGCAGAAAGACTCCTACTCTGTTCAGGTTTTCCTTCAACTCTCTTTCAGGATATATTACCTAACAAAGGAAGGCAACACCAGGACATTTTTAATCATCTTGTATAGAAGTTAACCATTTTATATCAAAGAATAAACCAAGTACATATGGCTTTGGGCACTGGAAAGATTTAATCTGGAGCCACAGGTCTGGTCTTTCTGTTTTCTCACAAAGTATAATTCAACTCAACCAAACTGAGAGCAGAGCTAAGCTTGGGTAAGCTTTTCCAAAGAAGCCACATCTTTGTTTAACCATAGTGCATAGTGATGTATAACATTTCTGCAAACAAAGCATTTAAGTTCTTACATACACCTTTCCAAACAGATATAATTCTAGCGGCTCCCATAAATTTACTGATACTTTACACAAGCTCTAAACCCACATCAAAGATTCTTAACTGTCAGGATCCCCTCCATTTTGCTTAAAACTAAAGTAAACATCATAGTTAGAATGGCTTCTTCCTGCATCAAATCACACTTCTCTGAGATGAGCCATCTCTTCCTTTTCTGCCTATGTGAGTCGCATTCTGACTGCCTGCCCTGTCTAGGTCTGCAAGCACATATATGCACATAGATACACTTCTGCGATTTGTGCATTTTCTTTCACCTGCTATAGTGATTGCAGCATTAGTTGTTCCAACAGTTGATCCATATTACAGTTCCTATTGATGTTAGTAAACTGGTGATGTTGGACCAGTCGCTATATATTATAAGTAATCTCAACAGGAAAAAGTATCACAAGACAGTATTTCCTCTTAAATTCTTTGATTGCCAGAAGCTACAAAAATCAGTATGTAGCTGAAGTAAAGAACAGCCTGCTGTATGTATTGCCTGTGAAATGTAATCAAACATTGATTTTTTCACATTCTAGAAGACTTAAAAGGCATTTTCAAGGTATTAATCATACTTTTTATTTTTCATCCTTTTCTCCTCTATCTTGTAATAACCAGAAGGCATAATAGACACCAGAGTTTAGAAAAAGACTGGAAACATCCTGAGATTTTCCTATTGGATTTTACAACAATGTATTCTTAGAGCAAGGGGTGTAAATTGCAGCCCCCATAATCAACTTCAGTAATATGGAGTATTTGGGACTAAGAATCTGAATTTTGCTTGCTGAGGAAATTAGATTAGGATTTGAATTAGGAAAATTACCTGCCAGGAACTTACCTGGCAGGCAGCCAAATACCACGCA
>NW_009211191.1:0-20445 GCF_000690835.1 Fulmarus glacialis
TGGCGAGAGGCTCGCTCGCTGTGAACAAAGCAGCACTCATGGAAACTCGCTGCTGTACAAAGGCTGAACATTCAGACTCCTTCCCCCCGCCCCGAAAAGGATCTCGAATAATTAGCACAGCGTTCCTGTGTGCAGCTCGGCTGGGTATCTGCACCGCGGTCCTGCAGCTGCAAGCGGAGACCTGCTTGGCAGCGAGCAACTGAGTCTGAAATAGCCGGTGTGAATGGCAGCTCTTTTTTTTCTGTGTTGCATCCTTGCTCGCTGCTAGTCCCGTCCCAGCAGCGTGCAGGCAGTGTGGAGCCCTCCTCGTGCTGGTGGTGGAGATGCTCCCCAGGAGCACGGGCTGCAAGAGTTGGATGTGCTCTAACACCTCCTGCCTGGGGCTTTTCTTGAACGTCAGATCCGCACATTTACCTTCTCATATCCATAACTTGGTATATGGCTCTTGAGGCAACAGAAACCCTAGGTGTATTCAGACTGAAAGGATTAAGGAATTTGATCCTAAGCCACCCACAGTTTGACTTTTTTCCCCACCCACCTGAACAATTCCTAATTTTGAAATTCTTGACTTCTCCTTCCAACCCCCTTGTGTTTCCACTTTCTCTTGGACAAGCTGGGTTGGTTGCTGTTGTTGTTATACTGCTGGCTTAAACTTGCTTCATGTTACGGCTTTCTCTTCTGGATGTGAGACTTAAGTGGAATCCAGGTGCCCATTAAGAAGTTGGGCAGAGCTATTTTAATCTGTATTTCACTCCTGTGAGCTCCACTAGTTTGATTCTTTTTATTCTTTTCTGTATTAAAAATCTGTATGACTTTTCTTTTTTTCTTGCCAAGCCTACACTGGAAGAGCTGGACTTGACCTTATGTTTACAGTTGCCTGTTCTACCCCATGAGACATCCTTTCCAGATGCCCAACATGCACCAGTAGAGAGTACAGGGCGATGGGTGCAAGAGTGGCCTGAAGTTCTCTGACTGATCTGGATGGTTTCAAATCCAGTTAAAGCAAAAACTATTGAAAACCTCTGAATTGTAGTGTTTAATATAAAATCCTAAGATGAGTCTCACAGAAGAATCTTACTTTTTTTTAATAACCAGACACCCTGGTAAGCATAGAGGAAGATGGTTTCCATCCCCTTGCAAAAAAAACCCCAAAACCAACCAACCAAAAAAAAAAAACCCACCCACAAAAAAACCCAAAACCAACCAAAACCCCAAAACTTTTTTCCATCCTC
This sequence comes from Fulmarus glacialis, assembly GCF_000690835.1. Lineage (NCBI taxonomy): Eukaryota > Metazoa > Chordata > Aves > Procellariiformes > Procellariidae > Fulmarus > Fulmarus glacialis. The sequence goes on from NW_009211191.1 coordinate 1,233, forward strand.
CTGTCTGTGCCCAGATCAGCACTCTGTTCTTACAACCCTCCAGTGAAATGGCATTCCTCTGAAAAACTCACCTTGTAAAAAGCTTAGTGGATCTGCTGTGTACATGGTGTATCACTTACGCTTCCTGAAGATACACTTCCTCAGGTAACGAACACCCTGAGGCTCGTTAGTGGAGCTGACCACTGTCTGCGTCTCGGCACGGTGCAGGATCTGATCTGGGAGCGGATGAGCTGAAAGCCCGCTGGTGTTCAGGTAAGCTGGATGCCGAGGAACAGCTCTCCTACGGGTCACAGCACCGGCTGCAAACGCCGCTGAGAAGCGGAGGTGCAGTGGGGCTGGAACGCGGTGCTGTTACAGGCCAGCAGGTCACAGCTAGGAATCCACGAAACTGGCCAGAGTTGAACCGCGCCAGTGCTGATGCTGTGCAATAAGCGCGGGGTAAGCCCGCGGCAGGCGGCTGGACGACAAGCTCTGCGCCGAGCCCTGAGAAGCTGCGAGGTGGACCTGGGCTTCAGGGTCACTGGAGGAAATGGATGCAGTATGTTCTCAAAGCGCAGAGGAACCCATGTAATTGATTTAAAGACATGTTATCCCTGCAAAGGATGTCACTAATGTCTTTAGCAGGCGCGGTAAGCCTGTGAACACATACTGTATGCTTCAGCAAAGAATTTCCGTAGGCAGCTTGCTCAGCTCTGTCTCATCTGCAGACTTCTGTTTGGCGTACACACAGTGCAGAGCAGGGCTTTGGAAGAGCTTGGTTCGATGTGGAGTTTCCACTGTTGCAGAAGATTAAGCCCTAGTGAGTGCTTAATTTTTCTGTCCCCCAATTGCTATAGCTGTTTAGCAATAGGTGAGAATAATTAGAGGTGAGGAACTGCTTAGAAACTTCAAGACACCAGGATGTAAAATTTCTGCAGTCTCTACATAAATGATCCATAACTGAGAAGAACTTTGTGTGCTATACAAATTTCCTTCAGTGTCTGGAAATAGGGAGTAAGGGCTGTTGTTGAGACCGCTCCTTTGTTTTGTATTAAGGACCATGTGTTTTGGGTTCTTCCTCCATATAATGCATAAAACAAAATTGTAAATGGGGAAGACATCAAGATTGAAGAGGGTGACCACCTTTTAGAGAAGCTGGATGCAAAGATCAGTGGTGGTTGTGGCAGAACTACGTGTGAAGATCAACATCAAAACTTCTGAGATTACTTTGCTCAGAATGTGAACAAGCCGTGTTGACTGCAGCCTCAGTCAAGAAACCTCTTAAAAAAAAAAAAAATTCACTACTCAAAAAATTCGCTTTTTCAGTCCTTCATTTGTTTCACAAGACTTCGCACAGCCTGTGTTACTAGCTCGATTTAGTAAGGAAGCTGTCTGCTGTGGTAGCTTATCTTGTTTCCACTAATTGTCCAACAGAAAATGACTTGCAGCTCTGCTGTAGGGCAGAGTTCAAGGAGTGTTGCCACAGTTCGGGTAGTACTTGTGCTTAATCTGCGTGCACAGCAGACCTGCACATGAGCAAAAGATGCTAGTCACAAACTTGTTTGTAACACTGGGTTTTTTTTGAATTGTCGAATAATTTAGTTTTGAAGAGGCCTAATGAAGGTCATATAGGTCAAGCCATGTACTTGGAGCAGGCCCAACTTGATCACATTGCTCAAGGCTGTGTCCAGTTGAATTTGAGTATCTCAGGAGGATGGAGACCTTATGGATGATCCGGGCTTCTGTTCCAGTATGCGACAGCCCTCATGGAGAAGACTTTTTCCCTTTTTCCCAAAAATCTGCTTGGAATTTTCCATGTTGCTAGTTGGAAACTCTTTTGAGCAGAGGAATGAGGGGACTTCCAGTCTGCAAGATCTTCTTTGGAATTTCCGCCCCCCTCCCCCCCTGGAAACAGTGCTTCTTCCAGTATAGAGCTGACTGAAATAAAGGGAAACACTGGGCTGGGAAAAAGCCCAAAAAGGACAAGTGAAGGTGTTCTGAAAGATGCATGAGGACACAGGAATTTAGCTCTTGAAATCAAGTAATGATGGATTGTAAGTCTAATAAATATGCTTACAGCTCTGAAGATGCCTAAAACTAAATTGTAACGTGCCCTAGGCGCTTAGGTTAAAGGCAAAAGATGCTGGATTTACTTAGTCATGGATATTGTGACTTAAAGGCCCTAAGACAGCTCTACTTAAAGAGCCAACAGCAAGTGAGAGATCTTACCATCCTGCTGGCTATGGCACAACACTCCAGGTAGAGTTTAGGGATCTCTGCTGGAGTAGGTGGGTTTGAACCTTCAGATCAATGCCAGGTTTCAGTTCTGGCGCTTGCTGCTGGGGCAGCTGCAAGCACAAATAGAGAGCACCAAGCTCTGCAGCGTTGATGGTTTTCCACTTGGTAGGTTGGGTTGGGAAGTTTTTTGTGGCCCAAGCCATAAAAATGACACACATTTGTCTCAAGATGGTCACATTGCTGGCTCAGGCTAGTCACGCTGCTGGCTGAAGGCTAGGCACTTTAACGTCTTTCTTTGTGCTTTAAGGAGTGTGATATTAACAGTCCAAGTGTAACATATCGTATTAATATTTAGTATAGAGCAACAATTATAAATCAGCTTGAGCAGTTAAAACTTGGTTCCTTTTCAAGACTGAGGCTGGTGGTGTGTACTGCCGGCCTATGGAATTGCCATAATCCTTTTTTTGGGCTGGTTGCCACTTAGTTAATAGGATAATAAAAGGGTAAGAATTACAATCTAGACTCAGAGGTGTGATGGGGGAAGCAAAGGACCTCTGGTTCAGTCTGTTTTCCTCTTCACCCTACCAGGCAGCCACTTAAATCCTAATAGCTGACTAAGAAGCAGGGTACTCCTACATAAAACTTAATGTTGTAGGCTATATATAGGCTTTTTTTGGAGAAGAGTGAGTACTCGCTTGTTCAATGCTGGTGTTGATTCTGCAGAACAGCTTAAGTCTCGTTGGCAGGTTTTCCCCAGCCGTCAGCGTGCGGGTCCTGTCGAGCTGCATCCCGACGCCAGGACCTCTGGCAGCAGGCTGGCTGCAGCCTGCCCCTGCAGACCGCTTCTGCCTGCGTGCAGCTGAGCGAGGGCTGCGTCTTGCTTCACAGCCGTAGCTATTTGGGCGACATTGGATTGCCATCGGGTACTTTTAGAGGAGGAAAGTAAGTTAGAGTTGTGGTAACTGGAGTTACAAGACAAACTTGAGTGTTTCTGCTTCTTGTTCTGGACCGTATGTCTACCCATGATAACTTGCTGCTGTCTAAAAGTGGTCATCTGACAGTGTTCACAAATTTGGAGGCTGCAGCAGAGTATCAGCAGGACTTGCATATAACAGCCCCAAACCTCTGAGTTCTAATAAAAACAAATAAATAAATTCAAAAAAAACAAACTAAAAAACCCAAAAAAAACCCCCAAACCAAAACACCCCCAAACCCTCACCCTTTGGCTGTTCTAGATGGCACATCTAAAGTTCGTTGCCTGTGTTTCCAGCTGAGCTGAAGTCCTCCCAAGTACTGGTCTGGGGCAGGTGAGAGGTCCTGTGGCATTCCAGCCATGGATTCCTGCTTTATGCCTGGGCTCCCCATAAAAATGTGTCCTTTGAAAGTACAAGTCAAAAGGCCGTCAGCAGGTATCCTGCTCTGCTGCTGGTGCGGTGGCGTGACTCAGCTCTGCAGGAACTTTGATCTCCAAAGCACGCATCTCCTACTGGGTACAGTGAACCAGTGAGCAAGTGCTCTCTGGCATGCGTGTAAGTGCGTCTTGCAGGTGTTAACATGGCATTGTAACACAAATAAAGCAAGTTATGCAGATGACCATGCTTTCTCCAAAAAAGGTTACATTAAAGCTGTCTACAATGGTGCTGCAAAGAATTTGTTCAGCCCTGCTAAATTATCTTGGCGGATGAGATACGAGAGCTCGCTTCCTCCGAGCCACGGGAAGGCGGGGATCAGCGGCTGTCGCCTGCGTGGAGAGGGCTCCTTTAGTCTGCGGAAACTCGCCTGGTGCCATGCAGTAAACACGCACTCTCCATTTCAGCTGAAAGCAGACAATTTGTTCCCATCTACTTAACTCATTGAAGCTGAAAGCCAAACACTGCTGATGGTGGAAGTGCATCCTCGAGGGGCCGGGCTGTTGCACTGTGGTTCTGAAGCACTGACCACAACAAGTGTGCATCTCGAAGCTGTAAATTTACTATGAGCTCCAGAGGAGCGACTGGGATACAGGACTTGAAAGGCTCTGTAAAGCTGCAAAGTATAGATCATGTGAGTAATAAGTATGCCTAAAAGTAGTTTGCGTAGTAGGAAAGCAGCGTTGCAAGATCTGCTGTTCATGTAATCTGTTTTCCAGCCTGGGATGGCCAGAAAAAATGTCTTGAAGCAGACCAGGGAATGGGGGGAATCCAGTGGAAAGCCAGCTGAGCTGGGGTGCATGGCAGCACCTGCAGTAATGATTGGTGGTGCTTAAGTGTCATTGGAAACACTTTTTTTTCACTCTTCCAAAACCTTGGCAATATTGCTCTGGCAGCGTGCACTCGGAGCTGGTGGGGGTGCCTGCAAATTTGGTTGTACTAAGAGGGTTTCAGGGTTCCCTGGGCCAGCTCTGTGCTCCTTGTGCAGGACCTGTTAACGGATGCTTGTCTTCCTGGCTGCCGCTTGCATCTTAATGCCCGAGAGACCCCGAGGAGAATGCACTGAATGTTTTTAGTCAGTTAATTAAAAAGGCAGCACTAAAACGGAGGCTTTTCTGGAGAGGCTGACTGCTCAGGTGGAGCCGAGCTTTACAGCAGCGCTTGGAAGCCAAGCCTGCTTTGGGCTGGACTCTGGTCTCTTCTTGAACCTGGAGGGTCCTTTTATATCATGATAGAGATCGTGAGCCCAGGCTGGCCAGGGGCTGAGCTGCCGGTGGGATCCCCTGTAGCTGGGAGCAGGGTGCCTGTGGGAAGGGCGTGTGGGCGGCTCTGCTGGGTCTGATAAGGTCTCCTGTCCTGCCCAGGAGGAGTTCCCCTCCCTCCTCCCCACCCCAAATGAAAGCAGACAAGCCCTCCTACAAGCAGGCTTGGAAAAAATTACATCATGAGATCCCAATGCCTCTCAGGAAGCCGGGAGGCTGTAAGAGCTTGCTAACTTTGCTAACAAAGTGCAGTTGTGGGGATGGCACCAGCCCTGGGGAGAAAGAGCTGTCCTCTTCCTGCGGTGGCCTTTTCCTGTCATCGGGCAGCGGCCCCGTGCCTGGCCTCTCTGGACGAGGCTCATGAGATGGGATATTCTTGCTCTCGATGTGAAGCTGTCTTGTGCACGGGCTCTTTTCCCCAGGTCAAGGACCGCTGCCCAGCCGTGCCCTTGGAGATGGCGCTGGAAGAAGCTCTAAGCACACGGCCAGTTGCTGCAGTAACTGCAGCACATCCACATACAGACATTATTTATGTGCTGTAAATATGAAATGGGCCATTCTTTATCTCGAGTAATGTGCGTAGCAGTGTGCTCGAGATGACTTTGTCCCGCTGGCTTTCCTCCCTGGGAATGCTGGATGGCTTTCTGAAACGAGTTTACGTGTAGCATGCTAAATCATGCTGCGTCCACTCTAGTAAAAATGCCGATGTCAGTGTAAATCTGAAACCAAAGCTCGGAGGCGTTTCTGGCTCAGGGATGCAATGGCCGGCGGTATGTTCCAGCGCCGCGGTGTGAGCGGGTGGTCCTGCTGTGGGGGCACGGGTCAGAGGTGCTGCAGGCACAGGGAGCGGGCGGGCAGTGGGGGCTCACACCGACAGACTGGTTTTTGCATGCTGCAGCCGTTAATTCCAACTTGCGGAGCTCAGGCACCGTGGTGAGCCTGCCAGTAGGGCTTTGGGTCTCTCTTATGTAAAATGCAGCTCTTCCTTCTGCTCTGATGTGATTTCTTTCAAGAAAGCTTTCCCTAATAGATTGTAAGGCAGCATCTTCCCTCCATGGACCAGTTTGCAGCTCAGCTGGAAAGAGGGGGGAAATGGGTAACAGCCAGGGACTGTTTAGTTGTCTCTAGGAGACACTACTTACGTGATGCAGACTTTTACCTTCGAACCTGTAATTAAAACCCAGCAGGGCTTAATCGCCTCATAGCTATCTATTGTATATCTCAGACTGGATGTGAAATCAGCAGTGAGCAGTCAAGTGGCAGACACTTGCCGTAATCCTGTAAGATTAGTCAAGACTGATGTTAAAAAAATCCAATACAAATAAAATCTGAGTAGAAACCGGACGTTAACTATCTAGAAAGGCCAAATACCATTCAAGGTCTGAAGTTACAGTATTATCTGTTCAGGACATACCGCCCTATTGTGAAACCATGTAAATATTAACCACTTCGCCTGAGCATTGGGTTAAAGGGAACACCCTGGTGCTTACCGTTCTTGGTCACTATTCCGTAAAATTACTTGTTTTGAAAGTCAGGAGATCTTTTTGTATTGATAAGATGGTATTGGGTTGCTGCTGCAGTCTCTGTAGCTGAAGAGGAGCAAGTAAGGCATGCCCAGTGGATGTTGGGCATGGTGAGGCTTGGCTTGGAGGACTCTACCTGTAAACACTCCGAATTTGGACTAGAGAAGGCCATTGAAGTACTGAACGCTTTTCCTTTGCTAGCTAGGACTCATTAGGATCCCTGTACAATTATTTCAGTGGCATAAAGTGAGTTTATACTGCTGCGGTTGTCTTTACTCCAGCATCTGCTCTGGGAACTGGAGAGCAGACAAAAGCTTCCAGGTCACTTGTAACTTGTTGACTAAAAAGGGGTTTCTTTAGTAGTTTCATTGTAATGGAGGAAAGAACAGAAAAATGCTCTGCTGTAACATGTTGCTGTGAATGAAAGGATCGGTCAGGCTGAGGCATCCCGGAACGTTGCAGAACAACCCTGGTTTGGTTGCGCTTGGGCAGACTGGAGCTGTTACAAGTATAATGCAACCTGAGTAGCAACTGCAAGCTCAAAGGCAGTGCGTCTGACCTGTGACTCGCTAAACCCAAAGTAAATTGTGAGAGTATTCATGGAACTGTAGAGACCACTTCATGAGGCCAAACTGATGCAGAAAAATATTCTGCCCCTTCAGACAGCTGCTTGCGACGATCTGATCTTGATGCCCAGCAGCCTTAAACTCAGCTGCATGGTGTGTCTTAAAGAAGAGCTGCAGCATGGCCTGTTTTCCTAGGCTAGAGCCTGTGACATGGTTTTGCCAGAGCTGGCTTTTTCTTTTCTTCTAACTCTCAATTTATAGTGCGAAGGGATGACTTTTTGTGCAAGCAGGAGTGGGAAGGTGCGAAGGATGCCCGAGGGACCTCCACTCCCCGCTTTGCTGTTGGTACCCAGGTCATGGTATATCCGGACTTTGTTCTTATTCCAAACTCTGGCTTTGCTGGACTTCATCGTATAGCATTTCTTTTTGCTACCATTTTTAACGCAAACTGTTGATGTGTGTGGGGAGGTTTGTGTATAAATGCAGTTTCCTAAATGGTGCTTTAGGTATGCCCCGGGGTATTTTGCCCCTGTTGGGATGCTGTTCTTGTGAACTCCATCGCATGCTGTTTGGCCTCTTTCATAAGATACAAATGCCATTAAAAATATCAGGTGGCAGTTATCATCCAAATGGAAAATACCAGAGATCTTAAACTGCCGATTCTCCTAAGCTTAACGTTGTAAAGCTTCAAGGGCGAGTCACATCACCCTTGGAGAGCACTGAGCTCTCGAGGCAGCTGGAGAACACTGAGTCCTTGGATTCCTCTCTTCCCTCCCGACTAATACAGGCCATGAAGAATGATGTCTCTGTCTGAGCAAGTGCCTGCAGTGACCTGGGTCGCTTCTCTTGTCCTTGATTACCTGGGCATGAGTGCCGGCATAGTATTTTAAAAACATGCTTCTTTCCTTTCGGGTGGGAAATAATCAGATGTATGTCATTTGTCTTCCAGATAGTAAAGCCATAGTTGATGGAAACTTGAAGTTGATCCTTGGCCTGATATGGACCCTTATCCTCCACTACTCCATTTCCATGCCAGTGTGGGAGGATGAAGGTGATGATGATGCAAAGAAGCAGACCCCTAAGCAGAGGCTGCTGGGCTGGATCCAGAACAAAATTCCTTACTTGCCAATCACAAACTTCAATCAAAACTGGCAGGATGGCAAAGCACTGGGGGCTCTTGTTGACAGCTGTGCTCCAGGTGAGTTCTTTGCTCTGATGGGCAGTGTTTCCTTGCTCGCTCTCCTGGTGCCTGCTCTGCTGTTCCTATGGGAGGTTTTCACGGCCGAGCTGGAGGTGGGAATGAGGCTTTCAAGAAAACCCGAGTCCAGAGAGGCTAGCTGTGGGAAGCAGCAAGCTGTGAACGACTTGGCCAAGAGAAATACTGGCTTAAAGCAGAATGTGTGATTGTATTATTGGAGGCGCCACGTCTAAGCTTTGTATTCGGTGCAAGGGGCAAAGGCACAAATGCTGGCTTCTAAATGCAGGAAAGACTTGTTCCCACAGCAAGTGCCAACAACCTTTCAACTTCAGGGCGCAGCAGGAGGCTTCATGTGTTCTCCTGAAATAGGATTGCAGAGGGAGCACAGAGCAGCCAGAAGCTGCACACTACCTGAAATGTCAGTGTTTAGCAAGCTAAGGCTCTGCTACTTAAGACGAGTAATGTGATGAAGTGTGAAAAAGGCACGGTTTCCTCACCTTCTTGTAAAACAGCCTTGCTAGTGCGATTGCTGGTGTTCATCTAATGCAATTTGGGTGCTATGGCAAGCAGTTGAAACTTTCTTTTCCAAATTTGCTGCAGGAGAGCCAATGGAACATAAAGGATTGCTAGGTGTATTTGTGATGAATTTAGAGTGGTCTCTTGCACAGCTTAAATTTAAAGCAGTGCAGTTGCATAACTTTTCAGTCAGCCACACATCTTTCATTGACAGGCTAGATGGGTGGGAGTCTCTCTGAACTGGCTTTAATGTCTTTGCCATAAGGGCCCCTGGAGATGATGGTTGATGTCTCAGAAGTGTTTCAGTAAGCAGCACGTCCTCATCTTGTTTCGGTTACTTCTGCAAAGCTCTGAAAGTCTTGCTGTGTAGCAGCATAATACAAGTGGCTTCGGAGTTTGTACTTGGTTTCTTCAGCTAGGGCAGCTCCTTTGCAGATAATACCTAACAATTGAAATGTACTTGCAGGCCTGTGCCCTGACTGGGAGACTTGGGACCCAAAAAAACCCGTTGACAACGCTCGGGAAGCCATGCAGCAGGCGGACGACTGGCTGGGTGTGCCACAGGTAAGGCTGTGCAGGCTGCCTGCACAGCAGTTAGCTTTGTACTCGCAACTAGCTTGAATTTAGATTGAGGAAAGCAGGTGAAGTTGCTTGGACACTTACAAAAGTTTCAGTTTACTTGTGTGAAATTGCCTGAGAAAGGGCAAATTGTAATGAAACACACTATTGCATTTCAGAGCTCTGGTTGTAAGATTTTGTGTAGGTCTCTCCGCTGAAGACAGCTGGTGTTGCAGCATGTAGGGTAGGGGAAAAAGTGCATGTGTAGTGGTCCCTGCTCTGTTAGTCCATGGAGTGAGTTTGTTTTGATGCATTGAATTCCACAGAAGAAAAACTCACTGGCTGAGGAAATCACCTGCAAAGATGACTTTCAAACAGAGAACAATGTATTTGCAAACCGGATTGTTTTCATGCTGATAAAGTTTGATAGAATTGCTGAAGTCTCTGAAGCTGTCGGAGCAGCTTGTATCGTGGGAGCAGGAGAAGAGACTGGTCACAAATTTCACTTTGCAAGCACTGCAGTTCAGGGCTGTAGCACGCAGGATTATGAATTACTAATTCTTTCAGTTTCAGTTATCCCCATGTTGCTTTTCGAGGGGAACATAGCTACCGTTGTCTTGCCTTGCTACCATTTAGTTTGTCACAGTCTCCTGAGAACCCCTAATAATCAAGGCACAAAAAGCCCCCAAGCCACGTTGGGACCATAATGAGCTCCTTGATTTTCTTGCCATGAGGTAATAAATGATGTTGTGTGTATCAAAAGGAAAGTAAATGTAAGAAATCGCATTAGCGTGCGGGAGTTTTGAAATGTAAGACTCTGTGTCATGGCTCTGTTTCTGTGTTGACACGCGGTAACCAAGCACTGGTACAATATACTTAATTGCGCTGTCTTTCAGGTTATTACCCCTGAAGAAATTATCCACCCTGATGTGGATGAGCACTCTGTCATGACTTACCTGTCCCAGTTCCCCAAAGCCAAGCTGAAACCGGGAGCTCCTTTAAAACCCAAACTGAATCCAAAGAAAGCAAGGGCTTATGGCAGAGGTAAGGACTCAGTGAGCTTAAGCTGCACGGAGCATTTAACTCTTCAGAAAGCTGGGTGGGGTTTTTTGCTCATGTTGAACTCCAGACCTACTGTAACTGACTTCAAAGTTTCACTTGTGTACTCTTGGTGTGGTGCCTAGTTTCAGAAATACGTGGATATAGTCCAAAAGACACTCCTAGTTCTAACATGTAAATTCCCCAAAGTCTCTGAACCTGTTCTGCAAGCTGCCAGCCTTGCAGTCCACAGCTGGAAGAAGTAGCGTGATACGGGGCTAAAATGACCTTGGTGTGAAATTTAACTAGCAGTATTGCTGCTGACGGTCATTGATCTTGCAGTGAATGCTTCTCATCATAAAGCACTCCTTTAAAGAGGAAAAACTTCTTTACACCTGTGTGTCTCTCTGAGGAGGCTCTCTGAGGCAGAGTATCCAATTTCCCAGGCTTGATGGCAGATGTGTATTAGGGTAGGCTAATTCTAAATAAGTTATTTGAATTGATCGGTAGGTGTGAATACTTTGTTTGCACATGCACAAAGGTGGGTTGGTAACCCTTCAAACATCAAATAGTGCCGAGCCTTTGTTGTAAAGGCTGTATTTGCTAATTGGAAGGACTTGTCCATAAATGTTTATGCAACTGTGGATCTACATTGACGTTTTTATTTTTAACTTACCTTTTAAATGGGTAATTTCCTGTAACTTCTGATGTGGTTCTACTCTAGATTGGAATACAGTCACAACTAAATGAATAACAGATTTTTACCTTTAATGTGCTTGGTATGTAGCAAGGCATCACTTAAGCATTACACTTTGTTCTCCATTCCAACTTCTTTTTTTTAGATCTGGGGGCTGCTGTTGGTCCTTCAAGATTTTTAGAATTGGTGGGTTTCGGAATTGGGTGAAATGGAAAGAAACAAAACTTTCCTTATTTTTTTTCTGTTTTTCTTACTTTTTTTTTTTTTTTAAACTTGATTTTCCATTGAAACTTAACTAGTGGAATGGACATGGACACTATCTGTGCACTGAAGAGCAGTCACTATAGTCAGAAGTGGGTTTAGCACTTACCCTACTTGGGTCTTATGTCCTTCGTTGGTGCCTTCCACAGCAAACCACAATACATAGACACATTTGTCAGACCCCAAATGTATAGGCTACCTATACTCCACTTACTGTGTAAATGACTGATCAGCCTGCCTCGATCTGTCAAGTCTGACTTTAGTCATGTTCTTATTCTTTCAAAAACTGGAATTATTTTGTTGTCTACTTTCATATGTACAGTGCTCTGGAGCTGTTGTAATGGAAATTATAAAGGGTGAGTGGCTCTTCTTGAAAGATTGATGTTTTCCTGAAGTTAATTGCCAAAACAGAGTCACTAAGTATAATTGACGATTCTGACTGCTAATGTATGTCAGAACTGAAAGGTGACTCCAGAAGCAAGGGGCTCAGTACCAAACTGGGCAGGGTCTTTTAGACAAATGAGTAACAGGTCTTCATGTTTCCAGAAAAAGGTGACTGTAAAGTGTGAAGTGGGTCAGTCTGAGCTTTTTTATTATTGTTTTTCTCTGTAAGTTGCTCATAACCTCCCAACATGAGTCTCAGTTGTAGCGTACCAGCCTGGACACTGTGGTGGTTTGCTGTGTGTAGACCTGATGTGAAATGACCCTGCGGAGGTACTGTACAGAATCGTGCAGATCATCAGTGGTGCACCATGAGTTCTCATTTAACAGCCAAAGCAGACCTCTGATAAGAGAGTAAAATCTAGAAGATGAAACATAGGCTAAGAAAGTGCTGTGACTAGCAGCTGTCTTCTGAGGATAAGCAATCCTTCTCGTTGTGCTTGCAGAAGGAGGGATACTCGAATACCGTATCCTAATGCTTGTGTGGTGAAGATATGCAGAGAGAATTTATAGCTGTTTAAGCTAGATGATAATCTAGGGCTTAGTTTGAAAGGATGAATATGTCAATTGTTAACACCTTATCAGAATGCTCAGATTTCCTAGTAAAAACATGATCTTCCTTGCATTGCTATCAAGTTATTGTTTTCTGAAGATAAACAAGTTCAGGAATTCTGTTGTTCACAACCACTTCCTTTATAATCTATCAGACGTTGCACTTTCCACTAATTGTGCTATGGAGCAGTAGTGCCCACAGTTTTATGAATAAGCCGAGGAGTAATTCCCTTGGACGGAAGGGTATATATGTTTGGGCTAGTCTGGAACCGGCAACTTTGGGAAGTTCTTCCACCCACTCAGTCTGACACCACCGTGACAGGTGTCATGACCTGGGGCTACGTATAGGGAGATGATGAAACCCTGCTGGTAAATGCATGCTCTAGCAGGCCCTGTGCTGAGGAATAAGGAAACTCTGATTAAAAGTTAAGTGGAAGTGGCACTGAATTGCAGGATTTTCGTGGTTTAAAGAGGTTCCTGCGTGCCATTTGTAGAGTGTTCACTGTGGCGAAGTAGTTTGAGCAGCTTTCAAAGAATAATAAATGGAATAAATGTACAGCTGGGTTCTGAAAATGGAGTAAAATGGGACAGTATAGGTAAGAACTGTCTCGCTTAAATAAGTCTTTCACACTTGGCTCTAGGGTAATGCCTTTACCAAAATGCTTCCCAAAATTTCTCTCCTGCCTCTCTGGTTGCCCTTCCTGCGCTGCAGCACCATTGCAGCATTTAGCTGTGTGAAGCAGAGCAGCTCCTAAAGAGCAGCTAATGCCCATACCCCGCTCGCTGTCAGCATCGGCTGGGCGCTCGCCAGCTGTGGGGCTGATCCTCAGTACAAACCGGGTAACTTGCTTTCACCTGAAACCAGATGCCAGCTGGGTTCCTGACTCGGTCAGAGATCCCGAGATGAGGAGATCCTGAGAGTTGAGCGTCAATGATTCAACCAATTTTTAAAAATGCTTGTATTGTAAGAGTAGGAGTTATTGTGAGCATGATGCTGTGGGCAGCTGGTGAAGAGGTGTCATGCAGCAGCCTGGGGAAGCTGGTGCTGGGGGCTTGTGTGGGAGGACGGGTTGGACAGCTTGTGGGTAACCTCCAAACTACCTTTTGAGTTTTGTAGTAACAGCTAATGTGCCGCTCTGCGTCTGTCTCACAGGGATTGAGCCTCACGGGAACATGGTGAAGCAGCCTGCCATCTTCACGGTGGACACCATCAGTGCTGGGCAGGGAGACCTGATGGTCTTCATAGAGGATCCAGAAGGAAACCGAGAGGAGGTACGTACGTTGAATATTTTGTGTGGAAAAGTAAAGCTGAAGTTTTTGCAGTAACCTTCATCTTTCACAAGTGAGGTCTTAACAGATAAGTAATCTAAAAAGAAGTTGCAAAATACCATCTATCAAAAGTGCAAGCCTCAAGCTTTTCCTCATAATTGCCTTACTGGATGAAGTTGGGAAAAAAGTCATTATCTACAACTAAGGAATACAACTCCAATGTCCAGTAGTTGCAGTGCTTTAGCTTGACTGGCCGAGTACATTCTGACATGCTTTTAGATAACACACATCACTAAATCACTGTCTGCCCTTACTCATTCTGCAAGAATGGCTAAAGCAGCTATTTAGATGCCATGAATCATTTTGAGTTAAAATGCTGGTTTTAATGTTTATAGAAACTTCTCATCCAAGTGCTGCACTTGATCATGTTACAACATTCCAGAAGAATACAGCTGTATGCTGGACTTAACGTCTCCTCAGTTTTGGCCTGCCTTAGTAGAGCAATTAACAGCAAGGGAAGGGGCTGGGGTGGGGAGAAGGTAGCTTGCTTCTTCTCATGTAAACACAAAACCAATGGGTTTTTTTCCTTATGAGAAGAGGAGGTAGCAAGGATCCCTGCTCCCACAGCAACACGTCTCTGACATTGCTGACTCTGGAAATAGTTCGCAGTATCAAGCGCTACCCAGAAAAGTCTTAGGCTGGTGTGCATAGGCACAGCTCCACGATGGATGTGTTTTCTCTCCTAGGCGAAGATAACACCGTCCAGTGACAAAAACAAGACCTATTCAGTTCAGTATGTGCCAAGGGTTACTGGACCTCACAAGGTAGGTTGTGTGTCAATAATGAGTATTCTCTTGCTAAATGCACTGCTCTGCCTGTTGTTAAGGTGAGCCCCTGAGGGCTGCCCATTTACTGGTGGCGTAATAGCCACTCAGGGCATCCTGAAGAAAAGGTGACCTGATGCGGCCTTAATTCTCCATCTGGGCTATTGGGCTGCCCTCTTCTCAAGCGGGAAGGGGGTGTGCGTTGGGAGAAAGTGCGTGTTTGGGAATCAAGTGCTACAGCTGGCCCTCCTCTCACATGGGGCCACTTCTTGCAGCTCATGAAACCAGTTTTGTGGGTTTCACAGAGATGCAAAGTACCAGGTTGTTTCTATAAGGCATTTCTTTGCTGATGGTACTGTACACCAGAGGGGTTTTGCAGAGAAGGTTCCCCACCCAGCTCTGTCCCCAGATGCCTGCAAAAGCAGGTTTATGATGGGTGATCCCATTGCTTGGCACTTGCCTGAGTGGCTGGTCCCCACATCCAGCCTGAAACGATAAATACAACTTCTGCTGCCACTTCATTGCTAGATGGTGATCTGCCTGTTATTGGCACATCCAGATTCAAGCATACCCCGTGATCAGTAGCACTTTAAGGAGGTGGCCAGCAGTTACGCTGCATGGACAGGATGAAGGTTGTGGGATGGATGGTCTCTCTCACCTCTGAGGCATAGACTCCCTGTGCTAGGAACACAGGTGCTTGACCCCACGCTTGGGTACATGATGGTGATACAGAGCTCTGCCTCTGCCCAGTGGGTTGGAGCTAACGCTGTGTGTCTCTAGGTTTCGGTCCTGTTTGCCGGGCAGCACATCTCAAAGAGCCCATTTGAAGTGAACGTTGACAAAGCCCAGGGAGATGCGAGCAAAGTAACAGCAAAGGGACCGGGACTGGAGGCGGCAGGGAACATTGCCAACAAGCCTACCTACTTTGACCTCTACACAGCAGGTAAGCAGGATGAACAAGTGCTGAAATCCTGCAGCTTCCTCAAATGTGAGGAGAACCTAAGCCTTGGAGGAATAAACAAACTGAGAAGTGGATGAGGATTTGCAGCCCCAGCAAGTTCAGAGGTGAACTAATAGCCAGGCTGCTCTGGAGGCTTCAGCTGTGTATGAAACGTTTGAAGTATGGAGCTGAGCTGGGGCAGGGAGGTGCTAAGCATTACCCAGAAATTTGCCATGAACTTGCTGAATGGCAGCAGGCAAGTTCCTGGCTGGTTTCTTCCCCCAACTCATTTTAAACAGGAATGTGAAATGCCCACCTCTGAAGGATGAAGAGTGAGTAAACTGTAAACGCTTAATGTGTTCTGTATTTAGCTTTACAGAAAGAATCTGCCGCAGTGCTACTTTGAGTTCATACTTCAATGATGAACTGGTTTCAACCTCTATTGTAATTATTAGAGGGCTACTATCTTCATTAGGGCATCTCCATCATGTGACTTTTTGCCTGCTATTAGGCCGATGCTGTAGCCTAGAGGAATGAGTCAATAAGATGCCACAAATGCTAATTCATTTAGAACAATGCAAAACTACTTAGGGCAGTTACTTGAGGTATTTAAACACTGAAATATGCTGAGTAGCATATTTTAAATTGCGTTCTGCCTGAGGGTGCTTAGAAATAAAATTAAATGTGGTTATAGTGAGGGGAAGTGTTATGTTCAGCCTCTAATTGGGAGAGGGAGTGGTGTGAATCATGTAAAGACATGTCTGGCCTCTGAAAGTATCTGGAAAACTGTTTTTGTTGCATGATGAGTTGAATAAAACGTGAGAGGAGCAGGTGTCTGAACAAAATTGAAAATGTATAGTCCAGCAGAGAAGGATCCTTGTCCAGACCAGCATGCACATTGTCCGAGCTCTTGATCTAAACCGCTTCAAAGCTTGAGAGGTTGAACTGACTGGTAAAGTTGTGGGCTAGTCTGTGATAGAGGTGCTACGGGGTGGTAGCAATAGGGTAACCAGGCTGTACGTGTATTCAGTGCCCTAATGCTGTTGTGAAACCCTGTGGATGGAGCAGCAGAGCCCTGTCAGTTTGATGGCTTCATGGAGATGCCACCATCCTGTCTTGTCCCCTCCCCACTTGACTGTCTGGTTGCTGTCAGCAGAAGCTGAACATTTGGGCTCTGCCTAGAAATGGTAGCAGAGGACGGCTGGCTGTGATCCTAAATGCAGTGTGTGTTGCTGTGGGGAAGGCAAGGCTCAGCTGGGTTTGTTTGCTTTGCAGGTGCCGGTGTGGGTGACGTGAACGTGGAAGTGGAGGATCCTCAGGGGAGAAGCCTTGCTGAAGTTGCAGTAGAAGACAAAGGCAACCAAGTCTACCGATGCACCTACAAACCTGTTCAAGCTGGTCCTCACATTGTCAAAGTGACTTTTGCTGGGGAGGCAATTCCCAAAACTCCTTGCACTGTTCTCGTCGGAGAGGGTATGCTTTTTAAAAATGCACCTAAATGTTAGATGGCCACTTTTCTCCTTGGATGTGATGACAGAATATGCTTGAATCTTGCCTTGGACATTCTCTGTACCTTTCAACATATTGGACCTGATTCAGTGGGTCACCTGGGTATTCACAGGGTAAAACAGTGCTTTCTACCAGTAATATGGCTTTTGTTGCTAGAATTTCCTTTCTGCCTAGACCTCTGAACGTTAAGCCGCCCTTTGTATTTTTTTTGAAGTGTTTTATGCAGCTATGCAGTGTCTTGCTGTTTTCCACCTTTGTTCCTCAAATTACTATATTTACTGTTTTCCTCCTTAACTGACACCTAACTTGCTTTCTGTTCCATCCTTACGTGCTCCTACGCTTTTAGATCTCTGCTCATCTCTCCTGAGCTACCCTCCATTTGTGGAATTTTGGACTTCACTGCTAATGGCTTCATAGTTGGTAAGAGGTGTGCAGGATGCTCTGTCATGTTTGCTGTTCGTAAGCTTCTAGCCTGCAGCTTGTCCCGGCCAAAAGGGTTTTTGGTTTTGTTGGGGTTGGGGAAGAAAGTTGCCAGTGAACTGCAGCGGTGTGTGACCCAGTCAGTGAAACTGGCTTAACCACAAGCTGTCTGACTCAGTTGTGTAAGGGCTCTGCGAGCCGTTCCCACTCCACGTTGGGCATCCTCCTGTATGCTCCCACCAAGTTTTCAGAGCTAGCAGATGGCATGCGATCTCTGCTTACACCGTCCAGTGTAGGACGCGGAGCGATGTTGGCTGCTGCAGGGGTGAGGGTAAAACTTGTAAGCTATTGAAATGAGTAAAAACCTAACGAGCTGCTTGGCAGACTTGTGCTCCTGCTGTAAGCACGGCGTATTTTGGGGAAATGCATGTTGGGTTTACGCTGCGGGGAAGCTGTGATTATTTGTAAGTCTCTTCAAACCCTTCAGGTCTCTGGAGATGAAGACCACGTGATAGCTGGGATTGTGTAACGAAAACTCTTCATAAGTGCGCATTACTTATTTATGTAGCCACTCTGCAGGCCTGGAGAAGTACTTGGAGTAAAGGGGTCAAGGAATATTAAGCTCAGCCATATGTAACCTACTGCCCCTACCCATGGCTGCTTCGGTCTGTAGAGGGCTTGATGACTTTGCTTCTGAAAGTGTTAACTGCAACAAGCAGGGGGTTTTGATGTGACATCTCTTAACGAAGCACGTGCAGAACTCGGCTTTGCTAATAGCAGTTATTCCAGTCATGTGCTTCTAAAAGAACAGCGCAATAGTACTGTTCACTGGGGCTTATCTGCAAAGGGAAACTTCACCCCATGCTGCAGTGTGCCTCTCAACGCGAAAGGCATCAAGAAGATTGTGCCTAGTACGGTGAATATCTGTACGTGATAGCTGTGTAAAAATTTTGTATTGATAACTGGCATCAAATTGGAAACAACAGGGCTTCAACGTTTGCTTTAATTCTAAAAAATGGCCCTTATAGGGAGTCGGTGTTGCCTGGCTGCACCAAACACTATTGCCCAAAAGCCATGGGACGTAGAGAACGGCTGGGCAGACTCTTGTCCGCCTGCCTTAATGCTATAATGTTAAAACTTGTGCTGAAAGCTAAGCTGTGGTTGCCCTGAGTCAACATGAAACTAAAGGTTGTTCCAGGCTGGCTAGGCTACGTGTATCAAAGATGGTATTGATGTCTGAAATTCCCTTGCAGCCTGCAATCCGAATGCGTGTCGTGCCACTGGTAGAGGTCTGCAGCCCAAGGGTGTCCGCATGAGGGAAAAGGCTGACTTCAAGGTTGATACGAGAGCAGCGGGGAGCGGAGATCTCGGAGTGACTATAAAGGGACCAAGTAAGTGTTCGGGTGAATTTGTGCTGTGGATGTGTTTTGGAGAAGGGGGGAAGCGGAGACTCCAAAAAGGAAGAGCAGTAAGGAGATGGTGGCCTGATGGAGCTGATGGGATTTGCGTCACTATAAAAAGCCAGATTTCAGAAGGTTTTTCTGGTACTTTGTGTCTAGTGTGAAGGTTTCGATCTGCAGGGCTGCGTAAGATTACACCTGGTTTTAGGTCTAATCTACATTTTAATGCATATCAGTTAGCAAAACTGAGAAAATCCACGCGTTTGCCTGCCGTGGCCTCTGAGCTTTATGGGTTCGCATTGCGTTTTCATCTGATCTGTGGGAGCAAGTCACGCTCCAGGGTCTCTGGCAGGGTGGAAATCCTGTTCTCGTAAAGCTCGGAATGGCTCAGAGCAGCACTCCTGGCTGCACTGGGTGCTCGGGCATATGAGCAGGGGAGGAGAGGGTTGAGGGAACCTGTAGGCTGACATGGAGACCTCTTGCCAGGATCCATCCCCAGGTCCTTTGCTGTGTCCTGAGCTCTGGATGTGGCCCCCTGCCTGGACCACGGCAGGCTGGGGCGATGGGAGCGTCGGCGCCGCTGGCTCGTGCAGCGGGGTGGCGAGGGCGGCCC
>NW_009211191.1:20476-61675 GCF_000690835.1 Fulmarus glacialis
GGCTGCCAGCAGCGGTGGCTGTGCTGCTGCTCTCGGGGAGCTGCTGTGCTTGTGTTGTGTTGTACTTGTGAGCCGGTCACCTCCCCCCGGCTGGGACGGTATTAAAAGGTGCATTGTATTGCCTTCACCTCCTCCACACGCACAGTGCTCTGACTGTGTGGCTTAATGCGGTTGGGGGCGGGGGGGGAAGCAACAGACGTATCAATGTAAATTTTAGTGTATTAAGCTTTTCTCCCTAAATTCTTCATCTTGAAGAAAATGAAAAGTAGGCATTCCCTGCATACTTGTGGTTGCAAAGTCTGACAAATGTTAAGCTTTTTTGTTTTAACATATGACATGCATCATACTGCAGACTAAGAAAATAAAACACAAGGGAACCTATTAAGTCTGGTAACTTAAAATACTTTCTGCTGTATTTCTTCTGGAAGTGTTTGCTGTCTTTGTCCTAGAGGGCAACTAGAACTAACTTCCCTTATAACCTGACCTCCTTTTTTTCTGGTAGAAGAAATTTATTCTTGCAAGCTAAAATAAATACTAGAAAACATGAACTTGTCTGAGTAATTGAAGGCAGGATGGAAGCTGTTAAGTTTAATGCTGAACTGATCTTTTAACAGAGGGCTTGGAGGAGCTGGTGAAACAAAAAGGCTTTATGGATGGTGTATATGCATTTGAATATTATCCAGCTACCCCAGGGAAGTACGTTGTCACGATTACATGGGGTGGGCACAACATCCCAAAAAGGTGAGTTAGAAGTAGCTTTTTTGGAGTTTTTGTGCCCTTCGGTGGGTTGTGTAGTTGATGGGCTTTTAAAGCAATGCTGACCTTTGAAGAAACTCTGGGGGGACAAAGTTAGTGGCAAGTGGTTGCTGTGACAGTTTATCGACAGTTTATGACATTTTAGGGCGGCAGAGGCTTATGTTGGGAAAGCTTTGAAGGGTGATTCGCATCAGTCTTGCTAAACCCAAAATGGTGAATACAAAAAACAATTAAACTTGGTGGATCATGCAGCTTGGATGTTGCTGTGAGTTTTTGAAGGGATCTGTTGTTTTAGTGTCCAGGGTTACAGCGAGCAGTGCAAGCCGAGTATTTGCCACTCAGGATTTGTGGTGCAAGATGTAAGCACGTGACGGGTTCGATGCCCTCTCTGCTAGAAAGACAGTCTGCTGGGCACTGTGCCACCACATGATAGCGTCTATTAATTTGGGAACTCCAATGTAAAGCCTCATTAAAATGCTTGGGGAAAACCATAGATGCTGTATTTGTCCCCGTTTCTAATCCGATGCTTTGCTTTTCTCTTGTAGTCCCTTCGAAGTTCAAGTGGGTCATGAAGCAGGTCCTCAGAAAGTGCGAGCCTGGGGGCCAGGACTGCATGAGGGGATTGTGGGCAAATCGGCTGACTTCGTGGTAGAGTCCATTGGCACAGAAGTTGGCTCTCTTGGTATGTTACTTAGTTTGCTTGAAATATTTATATATTGCAATGCTAGCAGCGTACTCATGAGAAACGATAGCTTTCCCAGCAGTAAAAAAACCATGTCTGTAAGACGTTTTTATATCAGAGTATCAAAGGCAAGTCCTAGAGACAGGAGCTTGCGTGATGGAGAGTGTTAATCTGTGGTTTTGTGGGATGAGATCCAGAAGGGAATGTTGGATTATCTCCTATATTGCTGAAGAAGGGTGACAGAGAGCATCAGGCGTGGTTATGGCTAATAAAAAGCAGTTTGGGGAAATGGTGTTAAGTTAGCAGCCACCACAAACCTAACACAAGGAACCTACTTGTTCCTTTTTCAGGCTTTGCAATAGAAGGCCCTTCTCAGGCTAAAATTGAGTGTGATGACAAGAACGACGGCTCATGTGATGTGAAGTATTGGCCCAAAGAGCCCGGTGAATATGCTGTGCACATCATGTGCGATGATGAGGACATAAAAGACAGCCCTTACATGGCCTTCATCCGACCGGCTTCAGGAGACTTCAACCCAGATAAGGTGATGTATAAGAGTTCACCCATGACATAACACGTCTTTGGTATAACTACAGTAGAGATGTTTCTGAAGGCTTCTGGTAACAGACTTGACTCTTAAGCTGCCTCTACTTAAAGCTCTGAATTTGCCATGCTCCAGCCAGGTATTACTCAGCTTTTTCTAATAACACTGTTGTGGTTTTGGTTTAATGTAATGAAAACTTGCTGAATTAGTCCAAATTCTCAACTTTCACACTAGCCTCTACTTGTATCCCGTGCTTCATGGGTTTTGTGGGAAGGGGAAGGTCTTTAGAAATAAATCACTTAGTTTTACTTCTCTTTCTGAACTGCAAGCTAAGAGTCTTGGGGTGTTTTTTTTAGGTGAAGGCTTATGGCCCAGGCTTGGAGAGGACTGGCTGTATAGTGAACAATCCTGCTGAGTTCACAGTTGAAACCAAGGACGCTGGGAAAGCACCTCTGAAGATGTATGCGCAGGTAAAAAGCCAAAGGCAGCTATGTGAAACTTCAGCAAAAGGGCTTTAATACTGTTGAGAAAAATGCCTTAAGTATTTCTACTCGCTTACACACCACTTAATACTGGGCATGTGTAATTCTCTCAAAGCTCTGTGCTTTGACCTGTGTAATGTAGTCAGGCAACAAACCTAACTCAAGACAAGGTGACTTCTCTCTGGCGTATGAAATACGTGGCTTTGCTTCCTTACTTGGAGTCTCCTCAGCAAAGCAAGCTGTAATTTCCTGGAGTTGTCGTTTGGAAGCACCCGAAGTGTCTCTGAGCCTGTGAATTTCAGGCGAGCTTGTTAAAATATGTGTTGTAGGATGGTGTTAGGAATGAACAAGTGTTAGATGAGGAAGACTTACAGGAGTGTAATTTGCATGTTTCTTCAGTATTTCTGAGCTGCAGTTCTGGGGGAAAAAAAAACCCACACACATTTTGGAACAGTCTTGGGTTGTTCAAACTATACAAACATTTTTAAAGTACCTGAACCTTCTTGTATTACTGCTTTTTAGGATGGAGAAGGAAACCCTATCGATATCCAGATAAAGAGCAAGCCTGATGGTGCATTTGCCTGTTCCTATGTGCCAGTTAAACCAATCAAACATACGATTTCTGTTGTCTGGGGAGGAGCTAACGTGCCCAATAGCCCATTTAGGGTAAGTACAGAGGTGGATATTACTAGTTCTAGCCAAGTAGGACATTCGTGCTCACAACTACTTGTCATTACAACTCGGATGATGAAACCCTTCTGTGAACTTCAAGGTGTGCTCTTCTGCTCCCTATTTTGGGAATCTATCCACTTGAAAAAAGCTTTCTGTTTTCACAAGCTCACACGTCTGAGGTCTCCTATCAGTCCAGCTGTAGCCTGAGGGAGTCAGGGCAATTCACTCTTACTTTGGTACTGTTTTCCTGTAGCCTCTGTCCAAGCAATGCTCTGACTTCACTGTGATCACGAGCATGACACAGATGTATGATTCTGACCCTTGTGAATCCGTATAGGTCCTTATAGGTCAAGGGAGTCATCCTCAAAAAGTGAAAGTGTTTGGACCTGGCGTGGAGAGAACTGGCCTGAAAGCGAACGAGCCGACCCACTTCACTGTTGACTGCACAGATGCAGGAGAAGGTAAAGGCAGGCTGGGCTGTTGCTGTGGTATCAGAACCACAGGTCATGCAAGGGGGAGGATTCTGTACTGTTTCATGCCAGTTTTCCTTGTTTCATGGAAAAAACCTTGGGAAGCAGAACATTGCAATGAATTGTGATGTGATCTGTTACCTCAGTTAACGTGGTGACTTGAACAGCTACTGGAAATGGGAATGTGCTGGCTGTTTGGCTAGCAATGTCTGTACTGTCCAGTAGCAAAACCTCCATTTGCTTTTCCTAGGTGATGTCAGCGTTGGAATTAAGTGTGATGCTCGTGTGGTCAGCGATGAGGAAGAAGACATAGATTTCGACATCATCCACAATGCTAATGATACGTTCACAGTGAAATACGCACCACCTGCCGCTGGGCGCTACACTATTAAAGTGCTTTTCGCAGGAGAGGTTTGTAATCTTTGTTTTGCAGCCTGATGTTTCTAGAGTCTGTTTATCTGCTCTTTGATCACCGAGCATGTGCCAGTTCACAGCTGGCTGGGGCAGTTTACAGCTGGCTCCTTCTATTTCAGCTCACATGCACTTTGCTTGGTCACTGTTTCTAAAAACACTTTTGTAGTACTTGAAGGTACACAAATGAGAGGGGTTGGCTGGAGACACTGAAGTTCAAGCACGTGATGTGTTGGGCTGGCATAATGAGCGCGGTCTCAGTGAGGGGACAAAGCTGCTTTCTAAAGGATGGAAAACCTAAGTGACTCTCCAAGGAACATGGGAATAAAAATAAGTTTTCCTTAAAATAAAAGGGATAGAGGCCCTTGCAAACTGTCTAGCTGTTAACTTTGCCCTAGACTTTGAATGATACTACTCAGTAAGGCAGAGCAGAGTGTTTAAGTCAGGCAAAATTTTACTCACGATGGTGCTGGAGTTAAAGCAGAAGTATCTTAAAATGATTCTCTGTCAAGTTTCAGCTAGTGAAGAGTGACCTGGTTATGTTTAGAGCTGTGTTTCTGTTGCAGGAAATTCCTGCCAGCCCATTCAGAGTTAAAGTGGACCCCTCACACGATGCCAGCAAAGTGAAAGCTGAAGGACCTGGGCTGAACAAAACTGGTGAGAGCTGGGTTGAGATGGCGTGGCCAGTGCTGGATGGTGAGGGGCTGTTGTGGGGGAGCCACTGCCCATTGCTGGGATGCAGCGATGCAGTCCTGGATACAGCAGGGTGGGGTGCCAGGCTATTGGAAACGACTCAGTTCCCTTGGCATTTTGCTTGACTGGGCTTTATAGGTACCGATTGCTTCTTGGGAAGAGTTTCTATGTGTAAGCTCTGCATAAATTAGAATTAACATTTTTCTTCAGGAGTGGAAAACGGCAAGCCAACGCACTTCACTGTGTTCACCAAGGGAGCTGGAAAAGCGCCGCTGGATGTGCAGTTCAGCAGCCCAGTGCCGGGAGAGGCAGTGGCAGATCTGGATATCATTGACAACTATGACTATTCCCACACTGTTAGGTACACTCCAATACAGCAGGTAGGTCCGACTCCTGCAGGAATACACGAGTGAACGGCTCATGTTGCCGTCACCTCCCTCCCTGGTTACCCGTACACAGAGGAACGAGTAGATAAAACTTGCTAGGGTGTCCTGTTCCCCAGGATCCCTAAAGCCTGCAGGACAATTGGGATTGGAAAGCAGTAATGCAGTTTTCTGGTGTAGTTATTGATAGCTTGTCACCGTTTCCTTTTCTGGGAACGAGTGAGATACTGAAGCAGTAGCGCACAGCTCATGTTGTCATTCCACACTTTACCAGTCGAAGAGGAAAGATGGCCAACCTTCCTGGGGTCCGAAACGGAGCCGGCTGCTGCACCAGCTGCTCTGGGCTGCTGCGGTCCTGCGAAGTCAGGGCTGTGGTGTGCTGCCTCTCACAAGCTGCTGTTGTCAAAGGAGCTGTAGTGCAAACCAGAGCAGGGACAAAAAGCACAGCGTTTGGGTGATGGTGCAGCAGCTCCCCAGTAGGAAAGTGAACAAGTCAGTGCTGAGGAGGGAGGCTGGGCTGCAGATGAAATGTATCAAAGTATTTGTCTGTATTTGAGGTTTGCCCTTAGGTTGGAAGAAAATTCAGTCTACCTCGTTTTGGTTCACAGACAGATGCTTCCTAGCAACACCATTAAAGAGCTGAAAGTGGAAGCTGCTAATAACTAGAAATATTTTTCTTATGCTGTGCTTGCATGTTTGTAAAGGATGATTAAACGCCAGAATGCACAAATGTCATGTATTTCTGAAAATGTAGGTGCTGTAGCGCTGAGGTGAAAGTGTTCTGCTGCTCTGGTTCTGCTGAACAAACACATGAGCTACTCGGTCATCTGCACCAGCTTCCTTGAATATAGCTGTATAAAAGTGGACTGATATGGAGGACTGCAGCATTATTCATCTGATAATGCTGGATTAGCATTCTTGGAAGCACCATAAAGCTAGCGTTTGTTTTTGGATAAAGCAGTTGCATGATCTCAGGATGTGGCTGGCGTGCCTGTTTGGAGAAGCTTTTGCTTGTTCAGTCAGGGTTGGTATGCAGAAGGGAGCAAAGTCATCTGAGCTCTGTGTGTGTGAGCAGTACCAGATTGCGATGTTTCACATGAAAAGCAGTGGTGAAACAAGCCGGGATGCCCAAACCAGGTTTCCTACTTGGGCCTTCCATCTGGAGGAGTACCTTGGGTCACGGAGGAGCTGTGGGCTTACAGGAGATGCTTGCAGATAGCAATGGTTAAAGAGAGGAGATGAAAATAGACTGCACAGTAGTTAGAGTAGCCTTGTTGTCTCTCCAGGCTGTGAGTGTGTAGGTTGTTCCTGGACACCGTCTTTCTCAGGTTCATAAGCAGTAGCTTACGAATGAGACTCTGGACTCTTCAGAGCCGGGGGAGGAAGGGCTAGGTAGTTAAATTCCTGAGGGGCCGCGTCAGCAGCAGAGGAGCCTTGGTTTAATGCTGTTTGCTCAGCCTTATCTATCTTGCGGTGTTGCCACAGCTACCCGTGTGTGTGTTTTCTAAAAACAACCAAGAATAATCATGGAAGCTATTCACTAGCTTGCGTGAAACATCCATGATTATTTCACTTGGGAGCTGAACCGGCCAAGAACGAAAAGTAAGCAAACAGTGAATATAGCTAAAATATGGACTGTGGTAGGAGAGAATAAAAGGAGCACACATCGTGGGCTGGAGCTTGCCATGGCTGTGTGGTATTCCAGCCAAAATATACAAGAGCATTAATCTTTCTGACTTGTAGAGCTTAAACCCCTGGTATTTCAGATGCTGTAATAATACAGCCTCTTTGCAGGCTTGGTTTTGGCCTGGCCTCTCCATGCAGTGGAAGGGGATACCTGGTCTGGAGCACTGGGACATTCATTCAGCTGGCAGGTTTGAGCGCCGGGAGGCTGGGAGCCAGCCTGAGCCGGAGGTTTTGCCGGGCAGCTTGAATGTAGTCTAATTAAATGTTGGAAAGAACTGTCTTTTTCTCTCTTCCTGTATTAAATAAAAACCATTTAAGACTTTGAAGGGCTGCAGTGGGATGAAAGCTTGAGAGTCCATAAACCAGTAAGTTTGGCAGTGGTCAGCTAAAATGGATTAGGTGAAGTGGTTATGTACTGCTCGGATGTTGGTGCGTCTGTATGAAGTGAGGAACTGAGCTAACTTGTAAATTCTCCAACTAGGGTCCAATGAAGGTTTTGGTAACTTATGGTGGTGATCCTATCCCTAAAAGCCCTTTCACTGTGGGCATTGCTGCTCCGCTAGACCTGAGCAAAGTTAAAGTCAATGGACTCGAAAACAGTAAGTACCTCTGGGCTGGAAGCCCCATAGCCTGCCTCTGAAGTGTCTCCTGAATCTGGGCGATAGCCAGCATGTCCTGCTGGAACAGAAGTGGGCAAAACAATCTTCTTTTTAACTTGCTACAGTTGGCGATCAACCAGCTCCAACTTTATAGCTTGACCACTCTGACTTAGCTGGTCCTCTTGAGGACTGAATTTCAATTTAGATTTTTTGGGGTTTTTTTTTGGCAAAGATTAATAGCAGTGTGGACAAAGCATGTGTTGGGGTTTAGGCCTTTGTGGTGAACAGAGCTGGACTCTTCACCAGGCTGGGCACCTGCTGATGAAATCTGGTTTCCTTGGGGCTAGATGGCTGTTTGTTCAAATATATGTAACTGCTACAGTGCAGAATGTCATTCATACAGTCTCTTTGTTTCCTAAAAGCAGAAGAACTTAGGGCTGTGAAATACTGTTGCGTTCCTGAAATGAGCTTCTGATAATGTCAGGCCATGTCTTACAGGCTTGTTTAGCGCTGTAGCTTTGTAGCTCCAATTAACCAAAGCACTTGTTTATTTTTTTGTTCAGTTTGGCAGGGTCTTTTGCATGCAGAGGGATGCAGACTGAGCAGGGCTCTGCCAGTGCTTGCTCCCTTGCTGGTATGTGCATGAGAGATTTCTTGGAGCACTGTCTGATGTTGAGTACTTAATGTAGTAATTAATGTAGTAATATGGGTTTTGTCTTTTTCAGGAGTGGAAGTAGGGAAGGATCAGGAATTTGTAATTGACACCAAAGGAGCTGGTGGGCAAGGTAAACTGGATGTTAATATTTCTAGTCCTATGAGGAAAGCTGTGCCATGTCTGGTGGAACCGGTTCTGGGTAAGGAGTGCAGCACTGCAAAATACATCCCAAGGGAAGAAGGACTGTATGTGGTGGATGTGAGTTATGATGGCAACCCAATCCCAGGGAGCCCCTATACTGTGGAGGCCACGCTACCTCCAGACCCCTCCAAGGTAAGTGAATGGTTTAGGGCTGTAACAGCAATTGATACCTGAAAACTGAATTGTGGGTTATTGCATGAGACTTGGCTTGGTTTTGGCCAAACCAGACCTGGGAACATCCTTACTTGGAGCGCTGAGTCGTTCCTTTTGCAGGCTCCGTGACTCATGGAAGTCATTCCTATAACACTGTATTTGAAAAAACATTGAACTAAGAATACTGCAAGCATCCTGCGTAGTGTGGCAAATACAAGTATTGCTCCTAATTTAATAGAAGTTGGCCTCATGAGTATCTCGACTGTATTAATTGAGATGCTTCTTTCTAAGGAAATAGATTTCAAGAAAAACGTGTGTACAGCTATCAAATATTTTAATGTTTCTACCTTTTATATCCCATGGCTATATAAAAACAGCTATGGTGAGAGTATGAATATCCTTGCCTAGAAACCTCTTTGGAGGAGAGATACTTCACAGTAAAACTGGGAGGAGTGGCAAAGGAGACGTTGCTTTCTGCATATTTTTAAGAGCTTGTTAATCGAGTCCCATATAAAAACAAGTCTAACTAGGCAGTCTGTGCTGGCAATAACATGAAAAAATGAGTTTAGCTCAACTGCATATTCTCTTCTAGGTAAAAGCTCATGGTCCAGGTCTTCGAGGGGGCCTTGTTGGAAAACCGGCCCAGTTCACAATAGATACCAAAGGGGCAGGAACTGGAGGTTTGGGTTTGACGGTAGAAGGCCCGTGTGAAGCTAAAATTGAGTGCTCGGACAATGGCGATGGAACCTGCTCCGTCTCCTACCTGCCTACGAAGCCTGGAGAGTATTTCGTAAACATCCTCTTCGAAGAAGTTCACATTCCTGGTTCGCCATTTAAGGCAGACATAGAAATGCCGTTTGATGTCTCTAAAGTCATTGCCATGGGCCCGGGTCTGGAACGTGGTAAAGTAGGTGAGGCAGGGCTGCTGAACGTCGACTGCACGGAAGCAGGTCCCGGGGACCTGCGGGTGGACATGGTGTCGGATGCTGGTTCCAAAGCTGAGGTCCAGATCGATGATAACAAAGACGGGACCTATGTCGTAACGTACGTGCCGCTCTCGGCTGGCATGTACACGATCAAGATGAGATACGGAGGAGAGCAAGTGCCTAAATTCCCAGCCCGGGTCAAAGTGGAGCCAGCTGTGGACACAAGCAGAGTTAAAGTGTTTGGGCCAGGAGTGGAAGGGAAAGGTGAGAATAACTGTTGTTATCAGAGTTTGTAGGACTTGCGGGTCTTTATCCTGCACAGAGTATTCTGAGCATTAAAAGTTGCAATAGCCTTGTGTGTTCCCATGGTGACCCTCAGACGGGGGTGTTTCGTTATGTTCCCAAATGAGTTGTTTATCATGCTGGTTCACAAAATGTTTTATCATTGGAAAGACATGCGGTTCTTGAAGTGACTCTTCAAAACGTATCCTGCAGATGTCTTCCGAGAAGCTACAACTGAATTCACTGTGGATGCTCGACCTCTAACGAAGGCTGGTGGTGACCACATCAGGACGCAGATCACGAGCCCGTCCGGCTCTCCTGTGGACTGTCTCATGCAAGACAATGCTGATGGAATGTATTCAGTAGAGTACACGCCATTTGAAAAGGGTAACCTCTGGGTTTGTTTTTTTTTTTTAACTTGAAAGGAAAGCTAAGAGCAAGCAGCTCTTCTGACACTTTCATTTGGCAAACTGCTGAGGTCTGCCAGTAACTTGTTGGCATCTTAGCAAGATTTTTGCTAGTAGAGGAGCTAATTCTGCAGGAAGTAGCTCTATTTTAACTTGAAGAACTGACTTTTACAGTAACTTGGCTTCAGAAAAACAGTGCGTAGATGCATCTTGGTTATGAAATACTAGTGAAGTCTTGTGACATGCAGGAGGAAGCTCTTACCCATATACTGACATTTAAGTCTGTAGCATCTTGTAGAAGTGATGTTAAGTGATGAGAATATTTAGGGAATTCAGGACGTGTTTTCCTCCTCTGAACAGGTCTGCACACAGTCAGCGTAACGTACGATGGCGTACCTGTGCCAAACAGTCCCTTCAGAGTGAACGTGACAGAGGGCTGCCATCCGTCACGTGTGAAGGCACAAGGACCCGGACTCAAAGAAGCTTTCACAAATCAGCCAAACGCCTTTTCAGTTGTCACCAGGTAACTGGGCCTACTTGATCCTTAAGGAATATCTGAGGGAGGGAGGAGTGTAGTGGGCTGTGTGATGCAGGATGCTAAACCCAGTACAAACATTTATAAAAAGGCCAAGCTCTGTCCTTCTGATTACTGTGTGTGCTACCTCATCGTGTACTGAGCACTCTGCTCTGCGGAGATTAGGGGTTGGTAGTGGTTGAGGATAAAATTCTAGGAAAATGCGAGTGAGGTTATGCTGAACGGCTTTGCATGCCAGAGCACGCTGAAGGCTGGACATCAGAAGTCAGGTTTCCAATAAGGGTAAAAATGCAGCCAGAGCACGCGAAGGCTATGAAGCTGCTGTTAGAAACAGGTAATTCTAACAATGTGCGTTTCTGTCTTGCAGAGGGGCAGGAATTGGTGGCCTTGGAATAACTGTTGAAGGACCTTCAGAGTCTAAAATTAGCTGTAAAGATAACAAAGATGGGAGCTGCAGCGCCGAGTATGTTCCTTATGTTCCAGGAGACTACGATGTTAACATCACGTATGGGGGAGAGCATATTCCTGGTAAGAGCTCTTGCTCAGTGGCTTTCAGAAGAGGGAAGGCGTTGAGATAAGGACTCGGTGCCTTGGTTGCATCTCACTCATGCTGGGGGATGTTGAGGTTTTGACTTTCTGCTTTTCCTGGGAATTCAGGCAGAAACAGCGGTGGTGTTTGTTCCTCACACCGGGCAGGGAAGTGTGGAGCACTTTGTGCTGTGGTGTGGTAGTTTTGAGGAAGGGCTGCAGTCTCTTCTCTTTTCTGAAATGGCCTCTGTGGAGGAGCCTCGTTGAGACTGTAGCACCCGTGGGGGGAACAAAAGAGCGGGTACAGATGGGTGGGATAGGGAAAGGGACGCTAGCCCTTGACAAATAACTGGTATTACGCACAAGTGGTGCGTGATACATGAGGTCAAGAAAATAGCCCTTTGGTATGTGGATGCCTTCAAGACTCTGTTCTGCAGTGAGATGGTCTAGTGGGTGAGCTTGTCATGGGGATTATATTAAACACTGCAAGTTTTGGTCACTGCAGAAAGCATAGTAACTGTTGCCTAAACCAGGCATTTACCTGTGTATGCATTTGCACTGGACGTTAAGCTGAAGTGAAGTAGGTTTAAGGAATGTTCCAAGTACATCTGGCATCCACCAGTTCACGATTAAAAGAAGGATATTTTGCTTGATACCAAGAATTAAATGCTCCTAAATGCCAGACACATTTTGATGCGATGTTCAAGTCCTTACGTGCTGTCATACAACATACATCTAGATATTCTTTCCTAGACATTGTGAGTGAGCCGATTCTTTCCCATTGGTCCCATTTTATTTGTCAACATACTGAACTTCGTAAAATATGAAGGATACAAGTACCTACATGACGTTTTGTTTGCACTTCTGGTTTCTTTCATGCATTTTTTTCTGAGGCATGAGAAGCAGATGGATCACAACCGAATTGTTGAGTAGACAGTGAAAATGTAGAAGCACCATCATTACACTTCTGGCTTTTGCAGAAGCAGAGAAGTAGCGTGGAGGCTGTGGGGTTGTCATTCCTGCCTGAGGTTGAGGGATAGTAATAAAAAAGCCCAAGGAAAAGTAGGGAAAAAGACCTTTGGTTTCCTGTAACTGTTAACTCTGTGGTGTTTAACATTTGCTGCATTAACTTCCAGGCAGTCCTTTCAAGGTTCCTGTGAAGGATGTTGTGGATCCCACCAAGGTGAAGATAGCAGGACCAGGTCTGGGAACAGCTGTTCGAGCCAAAATCCCACAGTCCTTCACTGTAGACACCAGCAAGGCAGGAGTAGCACCCATTGAGGTGGTGGTGGCAGGACCCAGAGGTAAGAACCGAAGTACTCCATCCAGCTGTGCCCCCATCTCTGTGTTTGTGTGGGTGACATGGTCCTGGCCCTGCTTGCAAGTGGTGTCACCGCTTGAATGAGCATTTCCCTCTGTTCCTGTTCATCCAGCGTGTGCACCTTGACAGCTGACCTATGTTTCATGCTGTAAAAGGAGGAGAACTGTGTCGTAGGTAGTACTGCTTTGGGTAGTGTCTTTGATGTCTTTATCCTAATCTTCAGAGCTGGGAGAAGTGACGTGAGTAACCATCACTGGTGAACAATTGTGGTTTAGATTTAGACATCAAAAAGTAAATCCAAAGTCTCACACATGAATGGTGACTTGGGAAACCCGTGTCACTGGGTTGCGGGAGTCGCTGAAACACGGTGGAACCCCTCAGTGGTCCCCAGAGAGCAGCAAGGCCCTCAAGCGATAGCGTTAATGATGTTTGCATTAACCTAGGAAGCTGTGTCTCGGTGGCACAGTATCTCGACAGCGAGTACCTTCTGGCGGCAAGCCTCACCTTGCTAGGAGGCGAGAGCTGCTTCCCCACTCGAGTGTCAGGTCACGCTGGTGTGGGTGCCCCTCAGGTAACCCTTCTTTAATTTTAGCGGATGAGACGGATTCCCAGGGATGGCGCTCCCCATTGAAAGCGATTTCGGATTTCTTTAAAGGTGATCCAAAGGGTGACACTGAGACAGGTTTGAACTCTCACTAACTACTGGCAATTTTGGCTCTCGGAAATCCAACTGGCAACAGCAAGAATCATCTGGAGGAGGGAGTGGGAACCAACGGCGTTGCTTTTAGGCTTTGCATGGCAACTATACGTTTCTTTTGCGCTCGCTTTACTGCTAATCCTTCCTGAGTTTTAAAGCCAACTTGTAATTGTAGACTGCTTTGTGTGTTGATCTGAACCGATATGTCACGTAATCTGCTGTAGATTTAGCTTAATGCAAATTGAAATAATTGATCCTGCTTTCTTAGGACTTTGGCAGTTTGCAGGGCTCTCCTGCCTAGGCAGCGAGCCTGCCTTTCCAAATACCTGATTGTGAAAGACTCAGTTGGTGAATGCTATGCACCAGCTGGCTTTAGGGCTCAATTCTGTGCAGTGAATCCCAGTAACAGTATATAATCTTGTAAATGACAGTTCAGGCAATTATAACCATTACTCATTCTCTGTCTCGAACTACCTTCAGTGTATTTTGAGCAATTGCTCTTGACCTGCACTGTACAGAAAGGCAGATTTTTCTTCAGTATTTTCATGCTAGCTTCTGTTTACAGCGAGAAGACGGGAGCGCAGAGAGCGGTGGATAACAAATCTGTCTCAAATCAATGGCTCTTGAATACAAAATAAGGGAAACTGATCACTGATCCATGCCTATTGCCTTCATTAAAAAAAAAAAAAAAGAAATTTAGCTTGTTGCAAACTGTAAATGAGCAGTGCCTCTTGGAGCTTTGTGCAGTAAATGGCTGGTGAGGAATTGAGTTTTAATAGCACAGCTGAGGAAATTGTCTGTTGCTTTTTTAGGAGTTGTGGAGCCTGTTAATGTAGTAGACAACGGAGATGGAACCCACACGGTGGTGTACACCCCTACGCAGGAGGGACCCTATATGATCTCTGTCAAATACGCTGATGAAGAGATTCCTCGCAGGTAAGGTGATGAAGATGAACTGAAGATTTAGTGACCTGATCGTGATCTCCCAGCACATGAGCACTGTTTAAGGACTAGCTGTGGTCCTTTCAGCTTAACCAGTGCAGCTCCTTGCACAACTTCAGGGTTCAGCGGTGGTTTGATCCTGCTGCACCTACAGCAGAGACGCCGTAGGGGAGGTATATCCACACCTCAGCGTGTGCTGCAGTAACTATCAGCCGTTGACTTAGGAGGAAGGGGCAATAACAGGTTTCCCTTTAAGTCCCTTCAAGGTGAAGGTGCTTCCTACGTATGATGCCAGTAAAGTGACGGCGAGCGGACCAGGTCTCAGTTCCTACGGCATACCAGCCAGCCTGCCTGTGGAGTTCGCTGTGGATGCTAAGGATGCCGGGCAGGGACTTCTGGCTGTACAGATCACTGTAAGTAACTACAAAACCAAGCAGGAGTGGAAACACGTTGTTCTAGGTGGGCACGAGTGGCGCCTCTTGGAAGCGTCCACAGCTGTACCCTGGCATACCCAGTGTCCTGGAGACTGGGCTGTGGGCTGGACCTTAAGCTCTGGTACAGGAAAGTCTTGCACTCTGCGTTTGTGAAGCTCTTGAGGCTGCTTTTGTGAGACTTCTGTCTCATCACCTGTGCTACATTTGGCTCTTGGTTAACCTTACACTCTGCAAATGCCCAAAATGAGATAAATAGTTTCTTGTAAGATTATGAAAATGCTGGAATTCAAAATGGAGACAGTCTTCTAGCAGTGTAGTTCAGCAAGGCCATGAAATAACATCCACACTGAGCATTACATGATGATAAATTAACAAAAAAGTCTCCCTCAAGGTTGCCAGAAGTTATAAGCTGCTTAAGGAGATACTACAGGAATGTTTTTATTTGGCTTTGTTATTGCTCTTCCTGAAATTTCTGGTGCCTGGACTCCATGGCCTCAGCAAAAAGGTCTGTGGTTAGTGGGCCATAAAGCCCATTTCTCAGCTCTGGCATGCCTAGGTCATGGCATGGCCGCTTGTACTTGCCCTTCTGCATTCTTGCTCCTGTGCTGTCCCGCTGTCTGCTCAGGAGCAGCAAAGCAGTTGCCTTTATTCTGGCATGCAAGTGTGCTCTTAAAGGATCCAAAATGCTTATCAGAGCTCCCAGCCTGGCCATGGCTTTGAAGATCAAGTTCCACAAGTCCTGCACGGTGGAAGCGCATAGGTGATCCTCCTCACAGCATTTGTTCTGAGCTGTTGAATGTCAAACATTTCACAGGCCTTCCTGAAAGAAGTGCTGTACCTAAAATCTCAGGTCCTTTGCAGCTTATACTGTACACCAGGCAGTATTAAGTCATAAAATACAGAATGGGATCAACATGCGGTTCCCTGTAAGGAGGCCTGGAAGACTTTCTAAAATGCTTCACACTTTGCAGCTGATGAGTTGCACTGAAAGCTGAGGCTGGGAGTAGCTCTGTTGGAAACATTTATGCACAGTGCTGATCTTGGTTGTAGATATGAAAGCTTGATGCTGAAGCTCCGATCTCTATTGTTTATGCATCTCTATAATTCTTGTATTCAGTGTAGAAATGGCATTTGAAGGGACTACATAGACCTGCTTTTAACTGTAGACCTTGCAGGGTGTCAGGAGCTGGATGCCTCATCCAGGAGGGTTGATGGTAGACTCCAGTAATGCTTCCCCCGACCTCAAATCTTTCGGGGAGCAGCTGGCCAAAGCTACCCAGTGCTTTGTCAGGACAGAGCTGCACAGTCTGCCTCCTGATCTGTGCCTCAGGGACTTGGGAAGTCTTCTTCATTTCCACCAGCGATATGACAATGAAGCCTAAAACTTCTTACAATTAATATTAATATAAAGTTCATTCAAATGGCTTGCTGCATCTTACAAACATTCTCGTATCAAACAGAGGGTAGTTAATGATAGCACTGATTGTTTGGTCTGATACCTTTTTGCTCCTAATAATCTATTCCTGGTACTAGTCCGTGAGTGAAATATGTTTAACCCTCAAAAAGGTGCAGTTCTGTATCTGTTTGAGGCTATCTAAATATAGTTGTGAACAGATTTGCTGCCCTGCTAAAGGAATTAATAACTAACTTCATAGTGCCTAAATCTTCTGGTTTGCATTCCTCAGGACCAAGAGGGCAAACCCAAGAGAGTGGACATTCATGACAACAAGGATGGCACTTACACAGTCACCTATGTCCCTGACAAAACGGGTCGCTATACGATTGGTGTGAAGTATGGTGGAGATGATATCCCATCCTCTCCCTATCGGATCCGGGCATCTCCAGCTGGGGATGCCAGCAAGTGTTTGGCCACAGGTGAGTGTTGGCTCCTCTCTGTTGCTGCTGTTTGTACTTGGTGTAAAGCTGCCTTCTGAGCGTGGTACAGTTGATGTCATGGGTGTAGAAGATGCTAGAGACTTGTGTAATCTGGCTCCTCTTACAAGAGGGGTTTTCCTAAAGATAAAGAAGCGTCCACCCTGCGGGTGAGCAGGAATCTCTTGCAGTCTTTAGCAAAATCTTTCAAACTGCCTTGGTTGTTACAAGCAGCCAGATGCAACTGAAGTCTGATGCTTATTTTGGCCTAGATAAATCCTGCTGAGAACAGCAGTGAGGTTGATTTAAAAATAACACCTCCGCGCATGTTCACTGCATCATGCTCCTTGCACTGCGAGTGTTGCAAGAAGCTTTTCGTTCTGAGCAAGAACAGAATTAATTCTGAGGATGTGAATAGCTGGCCGTGTGCTTCTGCATTAGCGAAGCCTGTTCAGGCTGGGTGTTATTAGTGGAGGTTTCTGCTGCTTTTCTGTCTGGTCAAGGTTGGCCAGGGTCTGACCAGACTTTTGGAAGGCATGGGTGGAAGGAGAGAACCTAAAGATAAGACGTTACTACAACTCAAAAAAAATTGTTGCCTCAAAAATCAGCGCCTTGGTGTAGGGGAGGGAGTCCAGAGTTGTTGCTGTCGGAGCACACTTACAGCTTTGACCCTTACCCGTTCTCAGGATGGGTGGTCATCACGCAGCTTTGGGCTGGCCACCACGGCACGCTGCCACCTCCCAGCCAGCCAGAGGCTGTGGCAGGGAGCAGAAGTGACAGAAACTAGTTACAAGAATGCCACTGAATGTTAAATCCCCTGATTTTAAAATAAATAAATAAATGAGGCAAGACCAAATTGAACAGAGAAACTTAATCTGTGGTTGTAGACCTGTGAGAGTGTCTGGGCATTGTGCTGACCTGCATCGTGCAGTTAGAGCGTACCAGGTGCCTGTCCGGCAGCTGGCTGCTTTCAAGCCTGCTTAAACAGAAATATATTCCTGGCACAATGGAAAACATAGAGCGGCAGGGATCCCCTTTGCTTCAAGATTTGTTTAAAAGAGGCCTTAATGGCTGAATCTGATACTCTTCCAAGTAACTCAAGTCACTAACTATTCAAAATAACTGTGAAGGAGATTACTCTCAGATGCCAGCTTAAATTTCCTTTTTCCAAGAAGTGCCTCTGACTCTCTGCTGTAAAGCTGAAATACAATCGCTGTAGGAGTAGATGCTGGAATACCGTCAAGGTATTAAAACGGCAGGTTTGTTGCCACTTGAAAACGAGCCATTTACCTGGTAACAAGTGCCGGTCAAAAGCAAGAGTATTAAATATGTACTGCAAATAAGTCTTAAGAGTTCTCATTTAAACACAGTGTTCTTCAGGCTGGATCTGATTGCTACAATTTGGGCATTGTTTCATTATTTTCTTTTTTTGGGATGTGTGGCAGAACAGTGGAAAATCATTTGTGGGTAATGTAGGAGGAAACACGGCCATGGCTGCTACCGTGCCCTTTTATAGCTGCTTACACAGGGAGGTTTGTGTTAAAGCAGTGACAGCCGAGTCGCTGGCCGGGGCAGAAGATAGTGCCTTTGGCTCTGCATAAAGGAATATGATGATAAGAGTATGGGTTAAAGCATTGCTTTCTTCAAACTTAGCTTTTTTTCCCCTCTGTTCTCATCCAGCCTCTCTGATTGCAGAGGAGAAGGAAAGCTGGTGGCCAGCTCTTGCATGCCGCTGTGCTGACCAACACTATGAACGTCCCTTGTTGTACAGCTGCTCCCAAAACCACGTCTGTGGGTCCCCAGGACCAGCGTTTTGGTGCCGTGCTTCCCAGGCGCCTCGCAGGCGGCCTGCCTGGGAAAACTGTCTTCTGAACTCTTTCTGTAACGAAAATTGCCTTGTAGGTCCTGGAATTGCACCCACTGTGAAGACTGGTGAGGAGGTTGGTTTTGTGGTAGACGCCAAATCAGCAGGGAAGGGAAAAGTGACGTGCACCGTCCTGACGCCAGATGGGACAGAAGCTGAAGCAGATGTTGTTGAAAATGAGGACGGGACTTACGATATCTTCTACACCGCCGCCAAACCAGGAACCTATGTGATTTATGTCCGCTTTGGTGGGGTGGACATTCCCAACAGTCCTTTCACCGTCATGGTAAGCCAGCTCTGCTCCGAAAATACCTCCCGCTTGGATTCCTATTAGTGATAGGTTAACTCTGTGTGTAAATGTTTGTTTAGGCATTTATTAGACTAGCAGGAACTAATGAATCCTTGTTACTTGCAGAGTTTATTTTGAGCGGGCAATACAGTTAAGTGAAGAGGGATAGAAGCCATCAGAGGATGAAGACTTGGCTTCTCTGAACAAATTCATTTTTCATTTCCTGACCATGTAGTTCTTTTTTTAAATGATGTAAGGGTGGTTGTAATGGGCTTCTATGACTAATTACTTCAGCCGTTGTCAGATACGGTGCTCTGACTTGTCCGTCTCTCGCTCTTTATGATGTTGACCCCAAAATAAGGAACGGTCTGCTGACAGATCCCAGGGAAGCAGGCTGTTAGCTCACACTTAAAAATGATCTGCAAGTGCTAGTTAAATGCTTATAGCCAAATCCCCCTACTTCTAATTATGTTCCTTCCAACGTGCAGTACTTCAGCACATTTAGGTTTAAAAAGCAAACAAAACCCCAGCCTCCCTGAGCAGCAGACTAGGTGCCTCTCAGGGCTCGCAGAAGCCCTTCACGTGAAGAACAGCTCTGTGTCGGCAAAACAAGTCTTGGTCTTGTAATCTCAGCCAAGGTGGCCTCCGGTGCATCTCGGTCCGTGAAACCACAGGGCCGTACTTGTGCTGAGTCTGGCCGGAGCCGGCGGGTGAGTCCTTGGGGCCGGGCACACCGGCTCTTCCTACCTGCCACCCTGGCAGATCGCTAGCGGTGTCTCCGAAGATTTCCATGAGAAAAACGACTCCCTTGGTCGCCGCGCAAAGCTTACCGCAGGAAATGCCTCTTGAGGTCAGGGAGCCCACTCCTGGCCAGCCAAAATTCCCACTTCCAGCTGACTGATGCAGTACGTGTTTCACTTGGGTGTCTTGGCTGGGGACAGAGAACAGAGTGAAACAGCAGTATTTCTGTTTTGCGTTGGTTTTCTTAGTGGAGTCTTTCCATGCATAAGTTTCCTGCGGGTTATTTTGTTAGGGTGGTTTGCAGTGGTGTAAACGGGCAGGAGGAGCTGGGGCGGCTGAGCCCGGTGGAGCTGCGTGCGTGGGTGTCAGCCCCAGCCACTCTTGTTGGGTTACGTGGGGCAGATGGGAATTTGCAAGTCATCCTCTTGGCATGCCTGGTGGGAAGGGAGGCTGCGCCGGGGGAAAACACATTCGGTGTCTTGACGACGCTATCCCAGCTATGAATCAGAAGAATAGCTTTGCAGCTATGACTGGACGTGGGCTGGGTCATTCACCCAAGTGCATGAGCTGGGAGCAGCCTTCCCACGGCTCCCCTGCCTCCCAGCGCTTGGGGACTTGCACCTTTCACTTCCCTCCCTGCACCAGTCCCATAAAAAAGCAACTCTGAAATTCATTTCCACCAGTGTTTAGGCACTGCTTTCCAGCTCCCCTCCCAGGCTCCCAACAACGGCACACATCGGCTTTGTCCCTTTGTTGTGCTGCTGGTGGCTTCCCCTGGCTTGATCCAGGTCCTTGCGATGGCGAGAGGACTGGGAGGGCTGCGCGGTGGGAGGAAGGTGTTAAGGAGCTGGAAGGAGCTGTGTGTTCTGTACTGTGAAAGGTGGGAATGCCTCCGTGCCGGAATAACATCTAACCTGCCTTTACCCCTGCCCAGGCTGTAGATGCAGATGATGCTGCCGTGCGGTCGCAGGAGCCAGTGGGCGCCTCCCCCCCCGGATTCCGCCCTTGGGTACACAATTTTTACATTTTTCAGCTATTTTTCCCCCATCTGTGTTCCATTTCAGATGACAGCCTGCTTCTTGGGACTGCTTGAATCGCTCTGGTCATTGTGTTCATTCTTTCTGTTTGATCAATTGTTCTTGGGATCCAGACCTTGTTTTTTCTTTGCTGCTTGAAGGGAGTCTCCAAATAAACTCTCATTTAAACACGAAGAGGATCATTACACCTACAGCTTCTACTTCTGCAATGTTTACTGTTGGCAAAAGCAACCTGAGTGCATCGCTTTGTTTTCTCAGTAAAACAGCACAGTGTCTTGAGTCCAGAGTCGCATTGTGAAACTTGTTTCTTTTGTCCATTTTGTGTTGCAATCACTCTGCCCCATTCAAAAATCACTTTCTCTTCCAGGCCTTAAGCAATTAAATCCTTTCAGATGGAGCCACTTTGGGTCTTGCGTGCCCTACATTGTCTTCCATCCCTTTGTGTTCCATTTTTATCTCTAACTTTTTTCTAGCATGTCTTCCATTCGCACCGTGTTTGATTGGCTCTGCTCTGCGGTGTGGTGGTGTTATGAAGGAGAGCTTGGCCGGACAGTGCTCTGGTTAAGCCCAGTCCTGTGGCTGGCTGCGATAATCACCTCACGCTCTCTTCTGCTTGTGCTCGCAGTGGAGTTGTTCAGTGCTCATTTGGGTCTACCATCCTTTTTGAAGTGACCCATCCTTTTGCTTCCTTTAGGTCACGGAAGAAGCTTATGTCCCAGTTGGAGACATGAATGGCATGGGATTCAGGCCCTTTGATATGGTTATCCCTTTTGCTGTAAGGAAAGGAGAAATAACAGGTACCTGGAATACACGCAGCCTCTCGGGGAGGTTTTGCTTTTTGTTAACATGTTTATACGTTTTCAGCTAACAGTCTGGGTGGTCTAGACCACAGCGTGTGGGGGAGGATTGTATCCTGCCAGCAACTTAGTTGTTTAATTTCACATCAAGTGGCACCCGCTGAGGGTGAGCCGGGTACGCCCTGCTGATGGTTTGAGTTAAATGAGGGGATTCTTGGTGCTGCCGTGGTCCTCAGTGCTAGGCTGTGAGCTACTGCACTGTAGGACCTGTTGCTGCTTTTTCCCCTCTGGAGCAGCTGCATGAATCTTTGATAAGCTCCGTTATTTAGTTTGTGCAGATGCTGCGAAACAGTTTAATCCTGCATTCCTGTCACATACCTTCTCCAAAGCAAGCGACCCCTCGTCCACACGTCTGGCAGCTGAGAGCATCACCCCAGTAACTCCCCAGTTGCACTAAGCTCCTGCACACACGGGCTGTGTCCCCTCCTGCCCTCTAGCTCAGCAATCCCACCCCAAGCCCTGGTCTGTCCCTGCTGAAGGGACAGTCGATCTTGCCTTTTTAAAAGAGCCACAGAAGAGGGAGTGTCTTGCGACGAGGTAGATCCGTGCCTTTCCTGGGGCTTGCCGTGGAAATTTCAGTGGCTGAAGCAAACAGCCCTGCCTGTAGAGTTTGTAAGGTCACAGGACTGTTTGCCAGATGTCTACCACTGCGTTGTATTCATGTAGTTTAAGTAGAAAACATGTCTGGTTAGTGTTCCCATTAGTCTCCTATTTGTGCCTGTGGGTAAGGAATTTAACAATTTAAAATGCTTGTTTAAAATGGCTAGACAATTCTTTGTGGGTGGGAGAGGGGAAACAGGCAGCTTCTCCTTCTGTAACTCCCACAGTGGCTTTTTGTAGGTGAAGTACACATGCCCTCTGGAAAGACGGATACGCCAGATATTGTGGATAACAAAGACGGCACAGTAACAGTGAGATATGCTCCTACTGAGGTCGGGCTGCATGAAATGCACATAAAATATATGGGAAAGCATATCCCAGGTGAGTCTGACAAAGCAGGCAACACAAATCCAAGTGCAGTGTCCCGTTGATGCATCTGCTCCCTGGTGAGGTTTCTATAGCTTAGTTGTGTGCACTGCAGTAAGAACTGCCCGGGACCTCTCACCGATCAGCAGCAGTTCATCTGCAGGCAGTCCAGAGAGCAACTGAAGCAAAGCAGTAAGTGCCGGCACATGTGAGCTTCCATTGTGGTTTAATAGTACCAGCCAAGCTTAAAATGGATTTTGGTTTTGGAAACTAGCTTTTGTGGCATTTTATTACGAAGAAGAAACATACAATTTTCTAACTACTATTTTTTTCAGGTTGAAATTTACTGCCATGGTGTTCAACAAAACTAGTGGTTACAGTGTGTGTTTATCCTTAAAACTGCATTGGCTTAAAGTCTCCAATCTGTGGGGAGGACTAAGTGGCTAAACCACTATAGTTACTCTTTCCATCCCATTACAATAAAATAAAACACACATGCACACTATGCTGTAATCTTTCTTTCTTCCTGGCTGCTTCTTAACAAACAGAAACCACTGCCTTTCATTCCCTTTCTCTTCTCCTCTTTCGTCCTTACTTCACCAGCTCCCCAGCTGAAGCTCCACCTCGCCTGGAGGCTGGGGCTGCCCCGCAGTTCTCCAGGCATGCCGGCTGCATGGGGCTGGGGCAAAAAGGGGCGGATCTGTAGAAGGATGTGTAGACGTGAGACAAAATACCTTCAGCACTGCCTGGGCTGCTGGTTCTGTTGGTGTACAGAAACACAGGATAACCTTGGCCGAAGCAGGGAGCTCGATAATGTGATGCATGGTGCTACTTCAGTATCTTCAGCACTTTGTATGGATATAGCACCTCCGTAAGTGCCAAACTGTCGGATGTATCGGTTCAGTAAGACCACTACCCTGCGCCTGGACAGAAGGATGATGTGCCATAATGTTTCCTTCTTGAAAGCTATCATGAATCAAACTTGCTACTGTCTCAGCTGCAAAATCTAGCTTTGGACTTAAGAGCTATGTGTGCCTTTTTTTGAAACCATTATTGGCTGTTGGTGACTGTACTTCTCGTTCTTGTGCACCAGCTTAGCTAATCTGAGGCTGGCAAATATGGATACCCTTCAAATTTGCTAGTTCAGGTTCATTGAGTCAGACAATGTGCTGTGCTAGTTCCTAATTCTGAGCTACCACAATTCAGGATCTGTGCCTGAACTGAAAGCTTGCTTCTGAGTCATGTTCTGATTTAATGTGCTAAAAATAAACTTGTAATGAATAAGACCCTTTACAACATCATTGAAGCTTATCTCTGGTAATTTGAGTAACGCTTACTTTGTCATGACTGAATATGGAACAAATTGTGGAGAAGTATCTTTTGAAGATGAAAGGGGAGGCTCACTCGTTTTTTTAAGTGCATTACAGTCACATAAAGGTTCTTCAAATATCAAGTAGTGAGAATGGCATTGAAGAACATGGGTATCAGTAAGCGTAAGAATAAGATCCCGTTAGGTGAGAGCAGCTTGATGTCTGTTTTGTTCTTGTAGTCCAGGCCACTCTTTTGTTTTTTTTTTTTTTTTTCCTTTAGAGAGCCCACTGCAGTTCTATGTGAATTATCCAAACAGCGGCAGTGTGTCTGCTTATGGGCCTGGCCTCATTTATGGGGTTGCCAATAAACCAGCAACTTTCACCATTGTCACGGAAGATGCAGGAGAGGGTAAGTCTGTTCTTTAAACCCATCCTACCCTAAGCTAGGAACTTCTTGGAAGTGTAATGCGCATCGGCGTTGATTTGTATTCATCTGTCCAACTGTGAATCTCTGGTACGATACAAATTACTTGTGCAAATATCAGGTGAAATGGATTTCATCAAGCTGTAACTTGCAGTAAAAACTGTCTTACTACTTTCTCCTGAGAGCAGTAGATGTACCCTGTGTACAGGGTGCAAATGATTCATTTAATTAAAAATTAACTGAAGGCAGCTTAGATCTAGTGGATGATGACTGGATGTGGAATCACTGTTAGGTAAATCTAACAGACTGAATAGAGCTGTGGTCTTAGTGGATTGGCCTGACCTCTTTTTTTCTGCTGTCCTTTGAAAACAATAAGCTGCATTTTCAGTACCAAGTACTGGATCTTCCTCTTTGGACCAAGTCTTTGGACTTGATGTGCACGAAGATTTACAGAAATGCTGTTCTCCTTGTTTCCTAGGTGGGCTGGACTTGGCTATTGAAGGACCTTCAAAAGCAGAGATCAGCTGCATTGATAACAAAGACGGGACGTGCACAGTCACGTACCTGCCTACTCTGCCTGGGAACTACAGCATCCTGGTCAAGTACAACGATAAACACATCCCGGGCAGTCCATTCACAGCCAAGATCACGGGTATAAAGTCTAGACTTCTGGAAGCACTTCATAATGAAAATTAACCTCCGATAGCATGGGGGACCTGGTTTGTGGCAGGAACATGAAGTCCTCCGACTTGTTCTGCACTTAACCTTGTAATATTTTCTGACTCGTTTCTCTTTATATATTCAGACGATAACAGAAGACGGTCCCAGGTTAAGCTTGGTTCTGCTGCTGACTTCTTGTTGGACATTAATGAGACTGATCTTAGTCTCCTAACAGCCAGCATTAAAGCTCCATCAGGTCGTGATGAGCCTTGTCTTCTGAAGAGGCTACCCAATAACCATATTGGTAAGCTCTGACAGTCTTGATCTGAGAGAGTAGTAGCGTCTACTCCAGTTGCTTTGCTATGTAAAATGACTGACTTCTCTGCTCCTTCCCAGAAGAGCGTTGTCAAACCAAGTACCAAGTGGTTGATATTATTGGTACAGTTGGCCAAAGATAGAAGCGTATGAAGAATGACCTCTTGTGTTAGCTTGCATGTGACGTGCCAGGTTGTGATTGAAGTGCTTTTTGTCAGCAGATGTGAATGGTTTTGTGGCCCATGTGTCTTTACAACATGTGTAAAGAGACAACTCTTTCAGTATTTCATTTCTTGGTGTGATTAAGGCATTTAAATCAAGTATAACATGCATAAAAAGTTAAT
This sequence comes from Fulmarus glacialis, assembly GCF_000690835.1. Taxonomy (NCBI): domain Eukaryota; kingdom Metazoa; phylum Chordata; class Aves; order Procellariiformes; family Procellariidae; genus Fulmarus; species Fulmarus glacialis. The sequence continues at coordinate 45,615 of NW_009211191.1, forward strand.
AAGTTTGTCACATTTCTCTGCTTTGTAGGCATCTCATTCATTCCACGGGAAGTAGGAGAACATCTGGTTAGCATCAAGAAAAATGGGAGCCATGTACCAAACAGCCCTGTAACAATCATGGTGGTCCAGTCTGAGATAGGAGATGCCACACGAGCAAGAGTTTTTGGACGTGGCTTGGTAGAAGGACGAACCTTTGAAATGTGTGACTTCATTGTAGACACAAGAGACGCAGGTTAGTTCCATCGCACAGGGACTGTGAGATGCTGTGAGATATGTATCCTCTCTAAATGAGAGCATTGCTTCCCTCAGCGTGCGACCACCAGGTCAAAAGCTGCAAAGCAGCAGATGCAAATAGTGTATTAAGCATGCACGGTCATTATTGTCAGTTATTAACTACAGACAATGCTATTAACTTCTAAAATGCTTTGCATTGTCTTGGCTGATGTCTTCTGTTACAGCCAACAGCGACTGTCACTGAGGCACTGATGAAGCTTTTCTTTCATTTGATGGTGCTGGTTCTAGTATTGTTGTGTACAGCAAGAAGGAAATGAGGCAGATATTTCCCTTTTGGTTTAATGTGGAGCCTTCGCCACAGTCTTTGAAGCTAACTTTTCAACATTAATGAAGTAAAAGGGATATGGTCAGAGCATTTTAGGAGCCGAATGCATGCTGTGCCTTGAATATCCGACTGATTAGGACTACAGAAATGTCATTAAGGCATCATGCAACTCCCATGTGCCCATTATGATACAAACCTACCGACTAGCTACTGATATACGGGTTTGGACTATTTTTATGTCAAATTTGTAATAGCACTATGGAAATCTGACACTAACTTAGCTGTATTGTAGGTTATGGTGGGATCTCACTGGCAGTTGAAGGACCCAGCAAGGTAGATATCCAAACTGAAGACCTGGAAGATGGAACTTGCAAAGTGTCCTATTTTCCAACTGTACCTGGCGTGTACATTGTGTCCACGGGTTTGGACTATTTTTATGTCAAATTTATAATAGCACTATGGAAATCTGACGCTAACTTAGCTGTATTGTAGGTTATGGTGGGATCTCACTGGCAGTTGAAGGACCCAGCAAGGTAGATATCCAAACTGAAGACCTGGAAGATGGAACTTGCAAAGTGTCCTATTTTCCAACTGTACCTGGCGTGTACATTGTGTCCACTAAATTTGCAGATGAACATATTCCAGGTAAGCAGAAGTGTTGGGCAACTTTTTGGTTAGTACAACAGAAGTCTTACCTAGCTGGCCAGCACACTGGAACTGCGGGTGGGCTGTGTGATCTGGCTCGGACTGTAAGTCCCAAAGATTCAAGGAGATCCTACCAGTACCCTCCACAAGCGGCATGCATCCAAAACTGTTTTGGTTACATGGGTGTATTTCACTTGGACCTGACTGTTAGCTGGCTCTAAAACTTCCCTTACGATCCACTACAAGCCAGAGGAAGCTTTCAGTCCTCCCCTCGAAGCAGTGCGTAATGAGCAGAGCAGTGACTTGCTATGGTACTTACAGGCAGCCCATTTACTGTGAAGATAAGTGGTGAAGGAAGAGTTAAGGAGAGCATCACACGAACAAGACGGGCTCCCTCTGTTGCAACAGTAGGAAGCATATGTGATCTGAACTTAAAAATTCCAGGTAAGCAATGTCCTTATCCCCATAACCATAACTTGCACTTGTGTAGCGTGGGTGTACCTGAAGCAGTGGAAGTAGGAGCTTTGGTGTTGTTAAGACATCCTCATATTAAGAGTTTAGGGAAGAAACACTAGTAGCATGGTCTCTGTGAATGGTTAAAAATACGCATAACCATGATCAACATATGGAGAAATAAATACCAGGGAGGCCTTAATCTGTTCTTGTACAGCAGGCTGGAAAATGGGCTGCACAGCTCACCGTCTCCAGGGTTTTAAGATCATCATGTTAGCTGTTAAGTGTTTGTACTGTTGTCTGGCAAATGTGAATCACGTAGGCCAGTCTTCGCTGGCTGCACTTATGCAGCTTCTTCATCTGCCTCCATGGCACCTGGTAAGCTGTAACTGGCCGGGCTTGCTGCTCAGCAGCGCTCATCTAGCTAAGCCTGCAAACTCTTCTGTCATTGGTACTGTGTAATCACTTGAGCTCAGGTCCTGCTTCCAAAAACAAAATACTAAAACCCTTTGTCGCTTTCTAATGTGCATTTTTTATTCTCTCTTTGTTAGAAATTGATTGTGGGGATATGACAGCCCAGGTAACTAGTCCCTCTGGAAGAAACTTTGATGCTGAAATCGTAGAAGCTGACAAAAACACCTATTGTGTCCGCTTTGTGCCACAAGAAATGGGTGTCCACACTGTGGATGTCAAATACAGAGGGCAGCCGGTGCCAGGCAGCCCCTTCCAGTTCACCGTGGGGCCACTGGGTGAAGGAGGAGCCCATAAAGTGAGAGCTGGAGGCCCAGGGCTGGAGCGTGGAGAGACGGGTGTCCCAGGTGAGTCCTCTGCTCTCGCTAGGCTCCAGTGCCTGCCGTGCGTGGGTCTGCAGCGCAGTGCTTTGGTTTCTGTTGGCCTTTCCTCTTAGAGCTTGAGCAGAGCTTGGTGTAACACCGTGGGGAGAGGAGAAACATGGAGAAATAATATTGCTGTGTCATGCAGATGGAGAAGCCTGGAAATCCACATTTTGGAAACTGACTGCTCTCACAGGATGAGCTTGAGGTTGTAAGGTGTGTTAGACAGGCCTGATAGGCTAATTCAAGGCTAATTGGAGTCTCTGGGAGAAACTGCTAAGTGTTATCACCCGGGGTGATGGGACGAACACATAAGTACGGGATGCTGCACGGTCTGTTAGGAAGAAGCTGCAACCCGGCAGCAACAAACTTACTCTTGTGTGTGCTCTCGTGTGCTTCACCAGCCGAGTTCAGTATATGGACACGGGAAGCTGGAGCTGGAGGACTGTCTATTGCTGTAGAAGGCCCAAGTAAAGCAGAAATCGCCTTTGAGGACCATAAAGATGGATCTTGTGGTGTATCATACATAGTTCAAGAGCCGGGTACGTGCCAAGACCAAATAATACTGAAATAACACTGAATGCTACTTTCCAAGAAACTAAGGACACTCACTGCTTCTTTTCTCCCTGCAGGCAACTATGAGGTGTCCATAAAGTTCAACGACGAGCACATTCCTGAAAGCCCCTACCTGGTTCCCGTCATCGCCCCCTCCGATGATGCTCGCAGGCTCACTGTCACTAGCCTTCAGGTGAGACATAAGGAAACATCTCCACAACTTGCCACACAGACTGATTTCGTCCTTGTTCTCCAAGACCAAAATGGTTGTCCTTTCTTCTTAGTAATAGCCTTGCCTTGGTTGGTGCTTGTTTTCAAGCTCAGCTTGCAGCCAGAGAGAGGTTTTTGGCAGCCGGTCCCTTGGTAACGTGGGCCAGTAGAGCTGGCCCAGCTCTGGCTAGCCAGAATTTGAAGGCAGAAGGCTCAACTGAGTGTATTACAGGTGGTAACACTTGGCAATTAAGAATAAGAGGCTCTAGAAATAGCATTGAAGGAGCTAAAACTTGCTTTCCACCCCATTCGCTAGGGGAAGGCCAAGAAGAACTGAAACATGAACGTGAACCACCAGCGATCGTGCTGGTACCGAGTTACTCGGTTGGCACAGACTGAAGAGCTGGGTGTCCATGGGCGAGGCAGCGTAGGGCTGCCTGTTGGGATGTTGCTGCAGCCTTCCCGGAGCATTCGTGTGGGCAGATGGAGGGGGCCCCGCTGTGAGGTCAGAGCGCAGATTTGCTCTGGCTGATGTCACGAAACCACACAGTCGCAGCTCAGATGATTCATGAACAGTAGCGAATCTCAGAGTGAATCACAGCTTTGTAGTTGGTCTGGCCTCATCTGTTAATCTCACCATATCATTTTTGTGTGTGTGTGGTTACGTGCATTAAAATACAAGGAACATTAAAGGCCTGACTTAAGTCTCCAAAGGGAGAAACTTGGATGTGAGACTGAGAATCTGTGTCTAAATATACTATACCTCAGTCCTCATCGAGTTGTGATAAGCAATTAGTACTTCAGTTGAGGCTTTTTTTTGGATATGTCCCAGCTGTGATCCCCAGGAGTTTGCCTGGGCTGCGGGACTCCTCCACCTTGGCTGTGTAAATGAATCATGACAGCCTGATCCAATAGTATCTCTTCTAACAGGAGTTACAAGGGCGTTAATTAGTCGATGTGGTATTGATGTTTCTCTTGTGTTTCATTTAAAGACTCTTTGACAGGAATACTCGCTTCAATTAAGTCCTGGAGAGGCAGATAAAGCTGAGTATTCAGTAACGGAGCGCAGTGTGCAGCATCAGCCTCCGCTAAACCCGCATCAGGGACTTGCTTTATACATGGTACTTCGGTTCTACTCAGTTGCATTTATTTCCCTCTTCAGGATTTAGTTGAAAACAAAACCAGGTAAAGTATGTTCAGCATAAAATGTTCCTGCCGGGTAGCTGCATGGGCTGCTCTGGTTGAGGACTGTTGCAGCACGGATGCCGAGCTGCCTCGCCTTCCACTGATGGCCTGACAGCACGGCAACATCTGGTTTCGTGTTTTAAATTACTTTCTCATGTTAAGACGTCTTGTGGTGGCATTCTAAATGCAGCCTCTTGTGGCAAATATAAACATGCATATTACTCTTTCAGACAACTGGATTATCAGAGGCTTTTCGCCTGAATGAATCTGGAATGAATGAACGGGCTGAAAATGGAGCTATAGCTTAAACATCCTTTAAATCAAGAGCCTGAATACCAGGGGCTGACCTCAGTGATAATGGGTGACTAGTCTCGTAAACCTGCCTCTGCCTGATCTGACAGAGTCGTCTGGCTTCCAAAAACAGTCTGTTACTATGGGAAATATCAGCCTAGCCAACGTGGGTGACTCCTAGAGCAGCCACCCCATAAGAGGGAGGGAGCTTCTGATTTGAGAGTTAATGCAAGTCACAACTTTACGCCTTTTGTTGAAATCTAAAAAAAAATTGTGCTGAAGTGGTTATTTCCCTGCCACAAATCTTGTGCTGTCTGAAACGAGAAGTTTAAATTTGGTAATCTGACTGTTGCATTCTCAGGAGTCTGGATTAAAAGTTAATCAGCCAGCATCCTTTGCGATAAGGCTGAATGGGGCAAAGGGCAAGATCGATGCTAAAGTCCACAGCCCCTCCGGAGCTGTAGAAGAGTGCCACGTGTCTGAGCTGGAGCCAGGTGAGCATGGCTTTATGTTGGTCAAAACAAACCGGGTGACGTCCAAAACACACTCACTGCCCCATAGCGAGGGGGTTTAGTCCCTTTGGCTTGCGAACAGTGTACCCGAGGGACAAGCACCTGGCTTAGAGAATGACTTCTTGGTGTCAAGAGTTGTTCGGTCAGCATTATGTCCATGCTTTTCCTAGACAGCTCATGAAATGACTGAGCCCTGACTTGTGTAAGATACAGATATTTAAGTCTTGGCTTGCCAGTGAAGGTACAGTGATACTAGGCATAAATGAAATATTATGCGGGTGTTGAATTTAGCCAGGGAAGAAGTTTATTTTTCAAAGCTATGCTTCCATCTTTGACTAATAGTTTATTTTTAACTTGCACTCACTCCATCATATGAAACGTCAAGGAAGCTGAATGTGAGCAAACACTACAGAAAGCTCAACACCTGTTTCAGCAATGAGCTTTTCTTTTTCACTTGAAGTCTGAATGAGTTACGGTCTGTAGTATGGACAGACAGCAGCTGTCCAGCTGGGGAAGATCAGTCTCTCCTCTGGGTTAACACGCAATCAAAAATGTTAAATATCAGCAAGTTGCTAAATGATTTTATTAAATAAAGGTGCGGTGTCTGTAGTGTCAAAGCGGCACGCTCAGCCCGCTGGTAAGATTTGGCTTGTTCTTACCAGCTGCTTTTCTTCTGCGCTGCTCCCTCGACTGCTGACAGGTTGGGCTGTGATTAAGCTGTCATGTTTAGTGCACGTGTGAGGCAAATAACCCTAAAACTCACCCTGAAGACTAGATGACAGCTGAGATCAGGTCCTAGTAGACGAGGTGAAAATGCAACCCCTGACACCTCCTGCGATAAATACAGTGTTTTCCTACTTAAATATGAGCTTAGCAGCTTGTGTAGCTGAGTTTGTTTAAGCTGGGACCAAAATATGTTGAAGCGTTACAGAAGCCTTGCTTGGGTTGCTAACCAGCCCTGTGTTGGGTTTAATTGCTGTTTTGTTGTTCTCTCTGATATATCAGAAAAGCCACTTCTCTCTTGCAGATAAGTATGCCGTTCGGTTCATCCCCCATGAAAATGGCATCCACTCAATTGACGTGAAGTTCAACGGAAGCCATGTCGTGGGCAGCCCTTTCAAAGTGCGTGTTGGCGAGCCTGGGCAGGCGGGCAATCCCGCGCTCGTCACGGCGTACGGATCTGGCCTGGAGAGCGGTACCACGGGTAACCCTTCTTTTACAGCTCTGATACGGACCTGTTTGCACTTCGGCTTTCTGAGACAGAAGCTGTTCCTAAGCTTATTTCTACATGACTTTCCATGCTAAGGCAGCTGAACTAACCCACATTCTCTGCCGACCTGGGTGCAGGCTAATTTTGCTTTCTCGCATGCTCCTCAAGTCTTATAACCACGATAAGCGAGTCTGCAGGCTATACTGAGCCTTAATGAACTTAAAACCTCTGTAAACCAGCAACTGCAGCACAAGTTCACTTGAACTGATTAGCAGCTGGGCTACGACTCCGGTTAGCTTAGCTCCACGTCGGTGGTCCCTCGGAGCTCTGGAGATACTTTGGCTCCCTTCCACACATGAACATGACGTCTGCAAAGGCCGGAGGCTTTTGTGAATGCAGATACTGAGTTGACTGTCTAGTTGAAGGAGTCTTGTTTAACTTGCATACCCCTGTTAATTAAGTGGGCATGAAGGTGTACCCAGTTACCTTTTCTTCGGTGCTTGCACCTCTAAGACATTTCAAGTTAAATGTCATGTGATGTGTAAACTCTAGGGAGTATGGTGGGTTGTTGTTTGCAGTGTGCTATACGTGCTTCAGCTGCAGCGTGAACGCTGACTCTTCTTGGAAATCTGACACCTAGTTATCGGCTGTGGCTGCTCCATCTGATAGTTCTCAACTCAAGAATGTAGAGTTTAGGGATTTTTTTTTTTTTTCATTTATATGATTTATGGTTTTAGTAAGAAAGTATGAAAACATTCCAGGATATGCAGTTCGATTTATTTAATTGTGTGTTTTCTTGGGCCACACACACAGGTGAATAGCAGAGTAAAACTGGTGGTTTTTTTTTTTTCCTTTTGATATGCAAGGTCCTCTTATCCTATCTACTGCTGTCTTTCGTGGATTCCCTTTCATACCTTTTTTCTCCCTGGAAAAAAAAATACTGCAGTTATTCAGTCAAAGCTTCTGCTGTTCTGGAGAAACCAAGCAGTTGGTTTTGGAAACATGTGGATATAGTATGTGAAGAAAAAAAAAAAAAAATTACAGCCTGTGCTGCTTTAATAGGTGGAAACAAAAGCACTCATTAATACTAGCCACTGATGCATCAGGGACAGGGGAATTTTTCTCCGTCTATAAAGGCGCTTGGGGTTGTTTTTAATCTAAATAGACTGTTTAACTTCAGCAAAGTTACTCTGTGCCCCCTTGTTGAATCCTGGCCACTGCCAAAAGCTCAGTGCCCTGGGAGCTGCTGAGCAGCGTTTCCGAACAATGATCTAGTGTAGAGGTTTCAATAGCTGGTGGCTGAGCACCTGAAACGTCCCCCCGGGAGGGGTGCGCGTCTGCAGCCTCCAACAATGCGAGCCTTCATTTGGGGCACAGGGAAAAAGCGGTGACTTCGGAGTAAGGAGTCTTCGGTGAGAAGCTGTGAAGCTTGCTGGCTTTGGAAATTAATTTTCTTCTGGTTGAGCAGTGCGTATTGCAAGCTGACTGCCTTACCTCCCAGGCAGGCGGTGCTAGTGAGATTTACAATGAGATGGTACAATCCTCTGTGGGTTCCAGCATTGCGACACAGCAGCCTCCTGCGTGGAGAAGCTAGGAACTTCTCCCTGGTTTATCAACCACACTTGCATGTTTAAGTCGCAGCTGTAGTAAACTTTTCCGTAACCATCCTGGTTTGATTGAGCTCAAGCACTTTATTCCTCCTCAGCAGTGTCTGATACAATAGCCCAAAGATCATAAATACTTGAAGCTAGAGTTTGACATTAAATTATTTGGGCGCTGAATGCCTTGCTTCATTTTTTCTTGTGTTGCTGGCATTGTGTCATTGGCTTAGTATTAGCAGCAATAATTCAGCTGTGTTAACCAGATGCTGTAATTAAACAAGCTTTTGTTTCCACAAACTGCTTGGAGTGCTGTTGCCGAGCAGTTCAAACACCCCTCTCCTCCAGGAGATCTCCCGCCCCTCATCCCTCTTGCTTTCTTGTGGGCTCTTTGCTGCTGATTTACGGTCCAGGCAGTGAGATGGCTCCGACCTTTCCCGAGTTCAGCCATGCGGGAGGCTGTGTCGGCGCAGGTTCTGACACCCAGTAGAAAGGCTCTTGTTCTAAGAGTTTTCTCTCTAAGCCAGTCTTTTGATGCCAAAATCCTTCCATTTTGGTCCTAAAGGGCTCTCATGACCCCTTTTCCCGCCCGCCGCACAGTCACACAACGTGAGCGGAGGAGGGAGCCGGGGTGCCGGCGGGGAGACTGCAGGGGTGCAGAGCCCCCAGTCGGGGCTGACCCATGCGAGGGGGTAGGTGTGCTGTCCCTCCCTTGTCTTGCACCAAATTACCCGTTCCTATTTAATAACAGGCTGCTTTTGTAACATCGGGTGTGAGGAAGAGTGTGTCTTACTGTGCTACGTCTTTCTAGGATTGCAGTCGGAGTTTTTCATTAACACGACCAAGGCTGGTCCAGGTACCCTCTCTGTTACAATTGAAGGGCCATCAAAGGTGAAAATGGACTGCCAGGAAACTCCAGAAGGTTACAAAGTCATGTACACACCCATGGCTCCAGGAAACTATTTAATTGGAGTTAAATATGGTGGACCTAACCACATAGTGGGCAGCCCCTTCAAGGCAAAGGTTACAGGTAAAAAGCTAACCAGTATTTACTGTGTGCCTGAAGTAGTTTGTGTCATTCAGCAAGTATGTCCCTCTGAGATAGTGCGGCATTCAGGTCTAGATGCCCAAAAACATGAGAAGTGAAATGTTTCTCCCTGTCGCCTCCAAAGCCTAGATGAGGGATCTCAGGAGATGCTGCAGGAGCATTAGTCAGGGAGCTTGCCAGCTTGACTCAGTGGAGAGCCATAAAACAGCTTCATGGGGGAATATTAAATCCTGTCCTAGAGCTAGGGTTGCACTGGCAGTAGGGAAATACGACTTATTTACCCATTTTCCCCGCTAAAGCCTGAAACCTCATTGCCTGTAGCGTAATTGATGCCCCTCTTGGTCTCATTTTGGTGCAGGTGTCTGGAAGGCTTTTAGATGATGTGAGGAAGGCTGGTTTAGGAAGCTCTTTCTCTCTTCAGTGCTGTGTTTAAGCACAGACTGGAGTTCATCTCTGTGGCTGCCCCTCAGCTAGCGAACCCTCTCCTGGTGCCCGTGGCACGGTGATGTTCTTGGGAGTGGACGGCAGGGACTGTGCTCCCCCGGGCTGGGACATGCTCTGCTTTCAAAATGGGTTATTGCAAAATTGCACCTGCTTTTCTGCCAACTCGAGTAATTTTTGGCATTTGGTGATTGGAGCACAATTAACTCTTCTTAAGCGGCCAGCTTTGCTTAATGAATCCTGAAGTTCTTGTGGTCCTTTAACCACTCAAGGGCTCTGGGGTGGGATTGTTGCCAGCGTTGCTGGAAGATGTCGGCTTAAAAACCCAAGTAGGAAATTGCTCCCCTCCGAAAATGCATTTTGGATGCAGAATGCATGCTAGTCATTAGGAGGGTTTCGAAACCTCCTTGTAAATGCCTTTCAGATGGGGTGAATCTGAATGTCAGAAGTCTTTTCTGTTTCCAGGACAGCGACTGGTTAGCCCAGGCAGCGCCAACGAAACTTCTTCCATCCTGGTAGAGTCGGTGACAAGGTCGTCGACTGAAACTTGCTATAGCGCCATTCCCAAATCCACCTCGGATGCTAGCAAAGTGGTTTCCCGGGGAGCAGGACTCTCAAAGGCTTTTGTGGGTCAGAAAAGCTCCTTCTCTGTGGACTGCAGCAAAGCAGGTATGGGTACAGGAACCAGCTGGACATCAGGGTGGTTTAGCTGTACATTTTTTGCCCTAAACCAACTTGCAAAGTTAAAATTCAGAGCTTGAGGTGATGATCTGGTTCTAAAGAAAAACTCCAAATGCTACATAGTGCTCACCAAATCAATCCTAATATAGAGGCTGTAAAGATGCCAGTTCCTCTCCAAATGGCTTTATCTGAGCCAGATGTACCTGAAAGAAACCACAGGGTTATGGCATGAGAACAAACAGGTTGCTGAACTTAAGTAACCCTCGTGGTGCATTGTAGCATGTAATGCAAGGTGTTCCCGTAAGCCTTGAGTGCTGATCGTCATCATCTGGGAGCTTTGCGGTGGGTGGATTACAGGCCAGCCGTGTTCACTGGTCTCTGCTATTAACTTCTAACGAAGTACTTGAAAAGCAGTGCCTGCTGGCTTTCACGAGCGGTGTTAATGTCTCCTGTGCTCTAGTTAGATAGTGGTAGCCTGTCAGGTCTGGCAAAATGCACAAATAAACCCTTGCCTGAATGAGGTTGAAGGCTTTTTTAAATAAAATTCCTTCTTATACCAAATTCGCTTAGCCGAACCTCAGACTACCACTCTGTGAATTAAAATAACAAAATCCTTGTGCTATGGAGCTAATATATTATGGTACAATCATGCTTGTTTATTTAAGCTTAGGAATGCTAACAGTCTGTTATTTTGCTGTAGGTTCAAATATGTTGTTAGTTGGCGTCCACGGACCTACAATACCGTGCGAAGAGGTATCCATCAAGCATTTGGGCAGCCATCAGTACAACGTAACGTATGTCGTCAAGGAAAGGGGTGACTATATTCTGGCGGTGAAGTGGGGTGACGAGCACATCCCCGGGAGTCCCTTCCACGTCACCGTTCCTTAAACTCGTCCAGCGTCAGAGTTGATCGTTGTGTTTGCAATTCAGATGTAGAGTTATACTGGGTGCAGTCCTGTTGCAAAATGCAGTATCTAGATACACACGGCTCACATTTCAATACAGCCAGAAGTAAACTCTGTAACTTTATTTTTTACAAGCATTTCACTTCTATCCTACTTACCAACCTAATGTCAATCTATTTAATGTCCCCCTCAAATTGTACCTTTGCAGTACTGTCTGGGTCACTGTTAATGTTTGGAGAATCACGTGGATAACTAGACACTAATTTCCCTTGCGGATGTTGAAGACTGTAGATGTTAATTGAAAACTGGAATTTGTCTTTGTAATTGGGTATCTTAACTACTGATTTTATTTGACTGGAGACTTTACGTTTTAGTTATGGAATATGACTTGGGCTGTCCCCAGTTCAAATTCTTTTCTGTAAAGAAATGAGGTAAAACTGGTACTATAATAGGTGCCTTTGTATACTTGATCAATTTTAACGCTTAACATTATAAAAAGCTACTAAAAGTGGCTTTACCACTCAAATTTAAAATGTTTTTGAAAATGCTTTGCTAATGGTTTACATTTAGGAAAAGTTTCTTTTATAGCAAACCAAAAGCAGACTGAAAATGACTTCCTGGAAGCTTTCAGCCTTTCTGTGTTAACGCTTTGTAAATCTAGACAGGTAGCTTTTTGGCCATGATGCTAGCAGTGTGGTTTTTAATTAGCTTGGGATTCTGGTGCGATTTCTGTAACTTTACAGGTGACTCCCCACACTCTTTTTGATTTATTTTAAGAACCCCCAGTTTGGCTGGGTTAAATAAAGCCCCTAAACTTGCCAAGCCAGGCGTAGCTCTCACCTGTGTGACCCAAGATTGATGCAGGTCAGAGCACACGGTGTATAGGGAAGATGATCAGCGGTTTCCCTGGAGGCTGCGGGCCAGGCGAGTAGCTGAGATGGTGCAAAGAAGCCAGCCTGGGGATGGGACCCCACATCTGTGGTCGGGTATGGGGCGGGAGGGAGGGCGGGTGTGCGAATTTACCAATCATAGCAATACCAATCAACAAACCTGTCTTTGGTGCAAGTCATTTTATTATATCTCAGTCCAAGGACATGCCTGAAGCACACTCATCTCTCCTGAAATCCTCTTTGTGCTGCAAAAGGCATCCCTGCTGGGGATCAGGGAGTGAAAACTTCCATGATAACTTGTCTGTTTGTCCCGGATTACTCCACGCTACTTCCCAAGTGTGTATCTGAATTGCTGTCAGCTGCTGGGGCTTTAGTAAACTCTCCAAATGAGCTTTAACTCTGTGATTAGGAGAAGGTAGGATTTCTTGAAAAAACCTGTTGAAATGTCACTGTCTGTCCCTAGGGAGAAGTTCACGCTTACGGTTCTGTAGTTACGTGTGGATGCACTACTTCCAGCACAGTCATTGGGGAAATAAAGGAAGGTTGGGGTTTTTTTACTGTGCTTTTTTTGTGCCTTAATGTGAAATGCTCACGACATTGTAAACTAGGAAGTAAAAACAAAATAAACTGGAATAAAATGCAGGATTGTAAAATTGTATCTTATAACTTATTAAATAGAAATGTTTGCTTCATTAAAATGTGCATGTTAAAAACAACATTGGATTCTTTTCATATGTAGTCAGTAAAGTTCAAACTAAAACTACAATGTGCAGCAGCTTCAGGCAGACGGAATAACCCCCGGCCCACGAGCCGTGCAGGTAGCAGTGAAAAACTTGGCCATAACCTCAGTGCCATTCTTTTTTTTTTTTTTCCCTCGAAAATTTTTTTTTCCTAAAACAAAATGTCTGGCAAAAGTTTAAGCCATAGCATAAACGTGCTGGGTGGCAGGAGGTGGAGTGTGAACAGGGTATGACACGGCCGTGCCGGTTCTCCCCTGCGTAGACCCCAGGAGCTGGGGCAGCGGAGCTGGGGACCGGCGTGTCCCCGGAGGTGCCGGCAGGGTTATAGGTCTGATCCCGGGGCGCTGCCAGTGGCCCCCGCCGGCTCCTCCAGGCTCCCTGGGGCTGTTTGCAGAAGGTGGTTCCCGGCACGGTGCTGCACCTGGAGCCGGCCAGCTCCGGCACACAGCCATGGAAACCAGCAGATGTTTTCCCAAACATGGCTCCCACTGGAAGCCCCGCTGAAACCTGAGACACAGCGGCTGCCAAGGACTTTCCTGCCCTGGGTTTATCAGATTATTTCCTTTTTATAGTTAACTGTGTTTCATTAGCTTTGTGCTATGTCAGCTTGAACCTCCTATTTAATGTTTTTAAACAAAACAAAACAAATCAAAAAAACCTGGATACAGCTGTTGGGTTGAGTAAACCTGAGAGCCTTGCGTCTGTGTAACTCCTGTTGCCCAGTAAACCTGCTCTTGTCTGGCCTTCTCTTGCCTGTTACCGCTTGGCTGCTTTGGTCTAATCACACTGAAATTAATGGGAGTTGTCTGTGAAGTTGGTGGACCCTGATTGTTACCTTGTCTGAGGTTACCTCCAGCAAAAGCTGAGCTCCACTTCAAACGAGCAATTCTGCCCTGCCCGGGCACCGAGACCTGTGGGGTGACCACAAAAATTAACTTGCTAAGGACAGCAAGCAGCCGGTGGTGTTGATCAGAAGAGCTTTTGGTGCACCTTGGCTGCATCGATCTTCTTTGGCAATGACGTTCAGCCAACTCCACCAGCTCTGGCAGCTGAGAACGGACTTTGTGCTGGGCGCAAAGCGGTGATTTGGGGGGACTATGTTCTGCTTTTGGTCTTCAGCGCCTTGATGAAGGTTTCCGTTTGCAGTGCCCACCTTAGCAGGCAGCTGTGGGGCTGGGGTACCAGCTTACTGGTGTCCCAGTGCCTCTTGCTGGGTAGACTTGCAATGGTGTGAGATGCGTTTTCTTCCTTATTTGCAAAGGACTGGCGTGGATTTTTGCCTCTGGCTGTGGAATTGGATTATGCTTTTTTGGGTTTTTTTTCTGCCAGTTTGATTGAACTTATGTTCTTTTTCTTTGTTTATAATCTCTCTCCTTGGTGGTGGTTTGCAGTAGGATTTGGCCACCTAGTACCTGTGTGTTCCATAGGGAACTCCTCCATTCCCCCTTAGCTGGCCCAAACTGCCTTGCGAGCACTCAGCTAGATCTGGCAGTGCCCTTGGTAGCCAGCTGGACCCTTGCCTGCTGGAAGCTGGTGGCCCAGGGCAGCCTGCAATAAGTCAGGGCACCACCACATAGAAAAGCCTGCTGGGGCCCACTGCACTTCCAGGAGGTTCACCAGGCATTTTGGTGGGTGGTGGAAGGTAAGTCCCTGCAGCACACCAACCCAAAGACGGTAACTGTCAAGAGCATCCCATCCCCATGTCTGGTATTGGTGGTTTTTGATGTCAGAAGGACTTGTTCGTCTCAGTGGGCTGGGGAGGGGTCTTTGGAGATAATTCCTGGAGCTGGAGCTCCTCACAACCTGCACACCCAGCCTGTCCTTCACTCCGCCCTGCTCAAGTCCGTCCTGTAGCAGTCCCCATCCTCGTGCTGTGCTTGTTCCTGCCATACCCCGGGGTCTCGCCTGCGTTTGCTGCCTGCTGGCTTTCTCCTTTGGTCTGGGGAGCTGCTGGAGTTCCCTCTTCAGACCCCTCTGGGTGTCCCTGGCCTTGCCTGGGATGGCCGTCACTGGAGCAAGCATGGCAATGAAAATATCTCGTATACTCGGGTGTTGCTCAAAACTGAGAATTGCATTTGGTCTTGTGCAGCTCTAGTACAGAAGGGCAATGAGGAGAGCATCCACCACTTCTCTTCCGGGAGGCCACTCCTGAGGGGAGGCGAGGTGGTTGATGGCCCCTCCACGCACACATGGTGTACTTAAACCTGCTGACAGCCCGGCCCTCGCTTTCTGCACCGCTCACAAACGTGAATGGACGCCCTTTGTTCTATTGTGCCTGATAACAAACGATGCAAAAGGTCTCGTGTTAGCTGGGGGAGGCAGCTGTTACAGGCCCGGCTCTGTCAGGCGCGCTCTGACAGCAGCAAGGTGTGGGTGTCCTTCACGCTGGGCACAAAGCGGCCTTCTGCAGGGCTCCGGCGCCCGCCTGTGCGTCATCTTGGGGGAAAACCCTGGACATGGGCGCTTCCAGCCACTGATCCGGGCTGCAGCGCACCCGCTCCGAAGCTTTGCCTTCAGACAGGCGCGAAAAAGTCTCCTAACTCTTCTCTAAATGTATCCTGCTGTGTCTCCAGGGCTGCCCCCGGGCGTGGGGGCTGCGGGCACAGCGAAGGGGGCGTCTCTTCGCCCCTTCTCGCTCTCCCCAAGCCCGGCCTCGCACATCCCTCTGGGGCAGTGGCTGCGGAAACAGGGTTTCTCTCGCATTTTTTCTCTCTAGCTACCAGATGGCCCTCATTCCGTGGGTGGCCGTGTATGTGCTTCATTTTAGTCTTTTGAGTGGACTCATTGATTTTTAAGCAATTGCACACATAAGTAAAATTAAATGCACAGTCATAGTGCCACGGCGTGACTTCTTTGCCCCAGCAATACCCAGCAGCATGGGGATTCACTTTTCAACGTTGCTTCAGCCTTTTTGAAATAAAGTATTAAAGTATGGCTCCTTCCAAAAGCCGTGATGCGGTGTTTTGGCTCGGGTCCTTGCCTCGGGCAGGGGAGAAGGTGATCCGTCCACAGCCTGGTACAATCTGGTCTTCTCCTTCAGCATTTGCATGCCGGTGTAACAGCTCTCATGCCGTTTGTCACCTGGTATATTCTTCTTGCAATATAATAAACACTGGATGATACTGTTTGGGGTGTAGCACCAAGTCTTGCTTTATTAATGGGCTTAAACCGTGTCCCCCGTGGTGCCTGTGCCGAGGTGTGCTGGTGAGCTCGCGGCAGCTGGGGCGTCTGCTGACCGGCGGGGCTGAGCGCGGGGTGCGCGGGCAGCGGGGGGGCTGGGGGTACAGCTTTGCCCTTTGCAGTAT
>NW_009211192.1:0-4410 GCF_000690835.1 Fulmarus glacialis
TGCAATTGCTCACCACCCTCTGACCGACGCCCAGCCCGTCCCCAAGCGGCAATCACCCTCCCTGACCAACCCTCAGTTTATGTACTGAGCATAACGTCATATGGTATGGAATACCACATTGGCCAGTTGGGTCAGCTGTCCTGGCTATGCCCCCTCCCAGGTTCTTGTGCACCTGGCAGAGCATGGGAAGCTGAAAAATCCTTGACTTAGTGTAAGCATTACTTAGCAACAACTAAAACATCAGTGTGTTATCAACATTATTGTTGTACTAAATCCAAAACACAGCACTGTACCAGTTACTAGGAAGAAAATTAACTCTATCCCAGCCAAAACCAGGACAGATATACTGGTACTTGCATCCAATCCTGAGGTTATCAATCCAGATGTGTGGCTGACACCAGTAACTGTTCTGAAGTATGGAGAAATGTCGACATGAGCAACAGCAAACAAGCCTACAGAAGAGAGATGCTTCCACTTTGTAGCTGGTGGCTCAGGCCTGTACTTGCTTTCAAAGACAAACGTGTTTTTTGTGGAGTGGTAATGCAGTCTTCCAAAAATGACAGAAATAGTAACAGCTGTTAAATAGGATATTTACAGAAAATCTCAAAGCATTCATGGCTGCCATAATGAAGCTCCATCTTACCAATACCTTAACAGAGAAAGTAAGAATATAAATTTTTAAGTGGATTAGGGATTTCTATCAAAAGCCATCTAACCAAATGTTCTGAAGGAACAAACAGGAGCTATTTCTCAACAGTTTATCAATGGTGCTGAGGAGTCTAAAGAAAAAAAATGTTAAGGGCCGAATCTGGCTGGAGACTCATTATGTACACCTAGCAGTTTCACTAAGACATTTTTCAGGCATCAACTTTAGGAATCATAAGTGATAAGAATAATGGATTTAACACTGAAGAATGTGCAAGGGAGTATTCAGTCCTGACATCTAGCCGGATATTTTAATCAAGCCCTCTGACTTGCTAACTGTTTCTGCTTCCATCTTGCTCTCTGAGTAAATCAACAACAACAGCTATATCAAAATAGGCTTTCAAAAAATTGTAGTGGTAAAAGCGGACTGTTCCTTGTACATTTTCTATCTTTTGTTTGTGGCCAAAGCATTGGTCTGGGATTCTGGAGAAACTGATAAATTTGTCCCAGATCTCCTCTGTCACCTTACAAAAATACTGTGACCTCTCTTTTTCTTCTCTGGGAAACTGTAATCCTAATTCAGGCTTGGTACTCACGCCTTATCATCTGGTTTGCTTATTTTGATTATCTTCAAGGCATGGACTGCCTTTTACTCTGTCCGGTAGTAAAAGCATAAAAGCACCCTCAAATGTCTAGGCCCCTAGGCCCTGCAACGAGAAAAACAATACATATCATGTACTGATGCATATATTCAGATAAGGCAAGGAAGATATAATTCTGATTAATTTCTTACAATTTAATCAGAACTGGAAAATCAACAACTGAGAATAATGGCTCACCTTCAATGGTCAGAGGGCCAGAATTTAAATGTATTGTAGCATTAGCAAAGGCAAGGAGGTATCTAGTGAGGTTTCCAGCAGACCGTGGGAGCATCATGCCCCTTGATTTCAAAGACAGATGGGTTTCCGGCTACTGAAAATCCCACACCATGCCTATCTGTGTCTTCAAGCACTTCTGAAAATACAGCACAAAAATGCTCTTTAAACATCAGTGAGATGTCAGGGTACTCTGCTGACAGTACCAGTTTTTTCCTAATCCCATATATGAAGATTTGAGGCAACCCTTAAACACTGCTGTATAGCTTGTCCTCACTGTAGTAGTCCTTGACAACTGGTGCAACAGGTCTTTTACATAATCTGTGAAAACATTTTGAGTACTTCTATGTGTAAAGTAGGGCAGCTGTTTAGGAAGATGATTGACATTCATAAATATATTCCTTTTGTGAGTGCCTTTCTTTTAAACTGCATTTGTAAAATTCATGCCTATAAATAATAAGTTCATTCAAGGTCTTTCTTCCACATTCTTATGGAGGTAGCCAAGACTATTAGTAATCAAGTTAGTAATTTAGTAATTATTAATTTAGTAAATTTAGTAATTTGGTAATGAAGTTCTGCAGGAAGGTCACAGAGAATGAGTAAGAAAGTTATTTTCCAGCCTGTAGGCAAGAGAAAAATATCTGTCAGGGTAAAAATTGATGCAACATAAAGCTCAACTATAGGAGAACAGGAAGCTTGATAATTTTCTTTAAAGCAAAAGAAGCAGGAAGCACTGAAACTGTAACTTTTGCAGTTAAGCCCTCTTCCTAGAACACATGTTAATGAATGGATAGTCATGAAATTTTTGGTATACCTTAGGGATATGGAATGAAGATAACAAAGGCAGATGGTAATAGCCTTGTAAACTGAAGTTAATGGATGATATCATACTGTAATGGAAATGTCATCCAGTAGCAGGAATACCATTCTGTAATAAACGACACTTACATGCAACCACTGTTAGAACCCAGTGCCTGAGTAGATCATGTATAAAGCTAGCAGGCATAATATTTTCCTTTTGCAATGGAGGTTTCTTACAATAGTTGAGCCTGCATTTTTCTAGTCAAAGTTCATCACTGTAATGTTAGTTTCAAGGAGTTTCATATCTCAAAGCAACATATCAAAATTCTGTATATGAAGGGGATGATTCTTCATTGATTACTCTGAACAATTCAAACTCTGAGGTGTGAAAAGCAGAGTTCTAGTCTGACTTCACTCTTTATCAGTTAAGCTGCAAATAGGTCATAGCCCTACTGTGCTATATACTATACCTTTGCATAGGGACTAACCATAATAGGAAATTTTTAGAATGCGTAGTTTGTCTCCCTGCTTCAACATTATAGATGAAAATATAGAAAGATGCCAGTGAATATATTCTTTTTAAAAAACATGTAAGTTTGTACACTAGGATTTGATTCTGTGGTGTAGCAGAACTGTCTCAGCTGCATTTACAGTTTTGTACAGATTTTTCTTTAGTGTGATATTGATAGCATGAAAAAAATAAGGAAGATTTCTTTTATGAATTATTAATAAAATTTAGTGCTTTTGTCTAACTTGGACAGTTTCTCTTTGGTCTTAAAAAGCCATCAAGGTACCAATATATCCTTTTCTAGGAACACACAAGAAAAAGAAGTCTCCCTGTTAATAAAATGGGAGCACTGAAACTCCAGATGCAGATCCTGTAACTTCCTTAGTGGTTGAGAATGTCTTAGGATCATAGATGCAGATGTTTAATCTAACTTTTCTAGTTTGACATCTGTACTGTAAAGGACATAAATACAAGTGAACAAAGGTTTGTCAAGTAGATACTTCAAAGTTTCTTAATACAGGAAGACAAAAAACTAGGTTTGGAAAGAACATCGAATACTAAGAAAGCTGATCTGCATTCAGGCTTACCAAGTTGTGTTTGTTACCAGAACAGATTTTCTATTAATGCAATGTAAGGCAAATATACTCTGCACTCAAGTTTCACTGTTAAGAAAGGTTATGGTAGGTGTAGTGAACAGAATAGAATAGAATAGAACAGACCAGACCAGAATAGAATAGAATATTCAAGTTGGAAGGGACCTATAATGATCGCCCAGTCCAGCTGCCTGACCACTTCAGGGCTGACCAAAAGATAATGCATATTATAAAGGTCATTGTCCAAATGCCTCTTAAACACTGACAGGCTGTCATGGTTTAACCCCAGTCAGCAACCAAGCACCACACAGCCACTTGCTCACCCTCCTCACCCTGGTGGGATACGGGAGAAAATCGGAAAAAAAAAGTAAAAGCTGGGGGTTGAGTTAAAGACAGTTTAATAGGACAGCAAAGGAAGAGAGAATAATAATAATAGTAATAATAATAATGATGATAAAAGAATATACAAAACAAGTGATGCACAATACAATTGCTCACCACCCGCTGACTGATGCCCAGCTCATCCCCAAGCACCGGCCCCCTGGCCGATTCCCCCAGTTTATATACTGAGCATGAAGGCAATATCCCTTTGGCCAGTTTGGGTCAGCTGTCCTGGCTATGCTCCCTCCCAGCTTCTTGTGCACCTTGCGGAGCATGAGAAGTTGAAAAGTCCTTGACTTAGTGTAAGCACTACTTAGCAACAACTAAAACATCAGTGTGTTGTCAACATTATTCTCATACTAAATCCAACTAAATTCTCATACTAAAACACAGCACTATACCAGCTACTAGGAAGAAAATTAATCCTATCCCAGCCAAAACCAGGACACAGGCATGGGGCATCGACCACCTCTCTAGGAAGCCTTTTCCAGTGTTTAACCACTCTCTTGGTAAATAAATGTTTCCTAATGTCAAGTCTGAACCTTCCCTGGTGCAGCTTTGAACCATTCCCATGTGTCCTGTCATTGGATTCCAGTGAGAAGAGCTC
>NW_009211192.1:4637-9982 GCF_000690835.1 Fulmarus glacialis
AATACAGTGGGATAATCACCTCTTTTGACCGGCTGGTTACGCCGTGTTTGATGCACCCCAGGATGTGGTTTGCCCTCCTGGCTGCCAGGGCACACTGCTGACTCGTATTGAGCCTGCTGTCAGCCAGCACCCCCAGATCCCTTTCTGCAGGGCTGCTCTCCAGCCACTCCTCTCCCAATTTATACTTGTGTCTGGTGTTACTCCTTCCCAGGTGCAGAATCCAGTCCTTGGTTTTGTTAAATTTCATGCCATTGATGACTGTCTAATGCTCCAATCTATCTAGATCTCTCTGCAAAGGAGGGGATTGAGAGAGTCAACAGCACCTCCCAGTTTGGTATCACCAACAAACTTGCTAATGATGCAAACTCCTGCATCCAGACCATTGATAAAAATATTTAACAGAACTGGCCCTAGAATTGAACTGTACAAGAATTGAGAAGCATCACCTTATGTTGCCAATCCTTTATAGTAGCTCCGTGCATAGAAAGATCATCAGCAGTGTCCCCTGATCTTGTGCAGGCACATGCTTTAATTTCATTCAGATTAGCCGGAACACCCCATACAGAGTTCACTCTGACTTCTCGCATAGTGCAGGAGGACAGGTTATCAGATTAAATTAGAATGGCATAGACAGATTATAAAAATAAACTTATAAAGCCAACTGCTGCATAGTTAACCAACCTATATTTGAATTAATTTAAAGGTGGAGTAAGTTTATAGTGGAACTGTGTGTTGTGTCATGTAATTGCAGTAGGAGCTGCAAATCCAAGTTTGCTCTATTGCGGAAATATGGTTTCAACATCTATGCACTCAGAAATGTCGTTTCCATCTGAGGGGGTGGGGGGCGGGGAAGCAACAGTGCAGTGACCAGGAATTTTTGAGAGTTTTAGGAATATATTCCTCGGGGGGAAAGTGATAGGACTTGTGGTTTGACTTGGCCAGAAATTAGAACTGAATTATCAATGTCTCCACCTTTTCTTCCTTGTGACTTGTTGTTCTGAGTGTATGTCATTTGGGGCTTAATTAATTGAACAAAATGTGAACTCTCTTTTTTCTTCACTGTGCTCAGGATTAGGCTTTCCTGTTACTGTAAGGAAGCTGCCCAGCTCCTGTTTCTTTGAAGACACAGATGATACAGAGAACGGCAGCTCTGATCTTTTTGAGATTGCTGAGACTGTTTCTCTTGTGGAAATGCACAGAAGGGATCTGAAATTTTTTTTAACTAATGCTGAATTTGAATATAGTGACTGGGCTTGCAATAGCAGGAAAGACAATTATATGCGGTGCAGGCTGAGCACTACTGTATTTGCTGATGGCTCTGAATAGCTTAGATTTTCCCAAAAGACTGACAAGTCCTTATGGAGAGGCTTCTGGTTTAAGTTTAAGAAGAAAATAAGACATCTGCTATATTAGCAAAGAACACTAGAAAATAGCATAAAGGCATTTATATCAGTCAGTGTTTTTTATTTATTTATTTATATTTAAAATAAAAAGGTGATGTCTGTCTAGAGCTCTAGGTGCAGTGACTAGGAATATGATCAAGAAATCTTTGCAGGGTTGAAATTACCTTTTCAGTAGAAACACAGCTACCCTCTTCTCCTTTTATCATGACAGGAACCATTACACTCTGCTAAATTTACCAGAGATATAGCAAATCGGGTAAGAATTTGTGCTCAGGTAACTGTGGCAGTGTACTGCAATACTGGAGCTCTAAGCAGAAGCTCATATTTTCTCTCCTATGCTTTCAAAATCCTGGGATTTACTCCTTTATGAAAATGTTTTTTGGGGATGTTTATGGTTAGGACTTTTATTAGGCATTGGAGACTTTTGTTTCCTTTGCAATACTTCAATGGCTGTTTCTAAAAATGAAATGGGTAGAAAAATGAAAATACATTCAAAATACCACAACATTGACGGTGTATGCATGCTATTTTATGTTTCAAGAATATTTCAAGAATGAGAATTTTGTTTCAAAAGGCAAAGAACAAAAGTGATATGCATTCATAACCAAATAATAATAATTCTGTAAGGTGATCTGAATAAAGGTTTATGTGCTTAATAGTATATCTGCTTTTTTCCAAACCACTTCCGTTTGTTAAACGAAACACAGTCCTTCTCCTCAGAAGTCTTGTCTTGCTGACCTACCTCTGACACTGTCTACCCAGACATCTCCACACACTTGGAAGGGATGCAGAAGAATCACGATCTCTGTTTTAAAGAGGGGGAAAATGAGGCACAGAGAGGTTAAAGGGACAGATAATACACTGTTTGTATAGCTCCACTCACTTCACAGAACAAATCACTCCTGAAACCTGAGGTATTTCAAATGTGCACACTTAAGTGAGTTAAAATTTAAATTTGGAGTTGTTTTTAGGTTTTGATTCTAAGTGTTAAAGATCTTGGAATGGATTATGAACTGTCACAGTTCAGAAGTCCTTGGTTTTGGAGGGGTTCAGGTTAAAGATATGCATACAATCCCAAGGGATGGTTGGAATTGCTAAAAGTGAAAAGGTGTTTCACTGGTCACTGTGCATGCTCAGAGTAGCTCTTATCTCTGGCTGACCCTGGAGGAAACAGAGAGAGAAAGTGAAGTGGCTTTGTCAGGATCACCTGTGGGAACAGCGCCCAGTGGATTTACAGCATCTAACTGTCAGCCCCTAGCTCTTCCCAAGTGCTGGCCTATACTGCGCAGATATTCCTGTCCCGCTCTTTGTCCAAATCTCTCTTGTATATAAGCCATCACGGGTGTAAGTGGAAAAACTATGAAAATGTAGGATAGTTGCAAGAAAGGGGTTAGGATTAAAGCCTGTTGGGACCCTGTTGCTCCCCTCTGAGATGGGGAAGAAAGTTACCATAAAATGTTTCCTTACATAGAGGATGCCTCCCTCTGTGCAAGGAAATATTTTGAAGTCTAACAAAATAACCACATATATTATCTGATTTTAGTCTCTGTGTAGCAGGCCTTTGTTAAAAAGGCAAAAAGCTTTTGCCAGGTGAATTAAACATCTGAACACTAAAGATCTATTAAGCAAAGACAGGGTTAGAAAAATAGCTAAAACATTCAGAAAAACTTCCTAATGTAAAGTCGTGTTACCATGGCAACAGGAACTCAAAATCTCTCTCTCCATGTGAAGTTGCCCCCTTTTTGCCTGTCTCACTTTGGAAAGTAGTAAAAACAGGGTGCAGTCCTCAGAGCGGATAAGTATTGATAGCAAACTCAAAGAATCTCCTAAAACACTTTATAAACCTTAATGATGAACAGTTTTACATCCATGCTGGAAAATATAAAACAACTCTTTTACTGTTCTATTGAATCTTTGGCAATTTGGGATCATTTTAAAAATGCCATATAATTTCTAAAGTAATTCTCCCCCTAGATTAGAGGCACATGATAAGGATTTATTAACCAGAAGTGCACGGAATATCCAAATGTGTTTTTAGATATAATTCTCTAAATACACAGGCTGGTATCCTTTTGTTGTTGGCCCTTCTCTGCTCTTTCTAGACGAGATTTTTGTGCAATATAGGCACTTAAAATATGGAAACCTGCACTCAAACAGTTTATCCACTAACAGAGAGAAAGACACATAATATCATATACTCATGAGCTTGCTTTAGCAATTGTGTTTCACAGCTTCTGCAGTTCTACTGATCAACAATGTCCCTTGCGGAGGACATTAAGAAAACATAACAACAGCTACAAATGCTATGTCACAGTCTCTCTACTCAACTTTAACTAGAACTGGAAGAATAGTTCCAGAAGAGATAACAAAGAAATCCTCCTCTAGGTTAGTTCCTGACTCTTGACACAGAGAGGTCTTTTGTTAACAGAACCAACCTTGGTGATCCATGAAGAAAGAAACCGATTTCTCAACTTAATTAATAGAGATACCAAACTGGACATAAACAGGACAAAAGGAGTTTTGTTAATGATTGCAGTGGACCTATAATTTCTCTTTAAGTTTGTAGCTTTCTCGCCCCTTCAGACACAAATTAGAAAACTACAATTAATTCAAATTGAGCAGGAAATGGTACAGTCTGCTGGATTCTATTTCTATCGCAGCAGGCCAGGTGATCTAGAGATTCTTCTCCTGCAGTCTAATTATGTAATTCATTAATTTAGCTTGGGAGCTCCTTACCAACTTCTCTATGAGAACCACTCTGGTGATGAGCAATGCAGAATTTTACCCTTTGGGGAGGAAAAAAAAGATAACCATCATTATATCCAGGTCTGGATCATAAAGATCCAGAAACATTTGAGTGAACATAATGTTTGAGTTAACATAATGTTTGGCTAGTAGCACTGGGTTTTTTTACTACATTTATGCCATAAAAAGCTATACCAGAGAAAATTCAAATATGTGGTTTCCAGAGCAGAGGGAATTTTGTTGGGAGCATTTTAGCTTCCGAATGTCTCAAGAAGTGAATACTGTCTGTTTGCAGATCCACTCTACAGCATGCATTTCGTTGTGTTTAATGTGTCTGAAACATCTTAACTGTGCTTTGTACAGGTTCAGTGTTTATGTGCTGTATGGTTTTTTCACAGACTTCTGTCCTGGAAAGCCCAAGCTGATGCATGGGAACTGTGGTCCTGCAGTGTGCTGCTAAACTGAATATTACCACCAATTATTTGCTTGTAAGAGAAATTCATGCTTGGAAAGAAGCAAGATTTTAGGAGATCTTTTTTTAAGGCTACTTCTTATGGACATATGCTTTTTGTAATATTAGCAGCAAACACATCACTGGATTTGCATCTGAAGGGAGCTAGCCAAATCTGTTAAAAGACAACAGTAATCATGTTCTGTAGGGCACTAACAATTAATATGGTGCTTCATGACTACAACTTCCAGGCTCAAGAATGGTAAAAGTATGTAAATAAAAAAAGGAGTTGATTTTATTTAACCTAGGAGATCAAGGAAACTGTAGTTTATCAGGAATACCATCTTCCTGTGGAAATACCTATATGCTGTAAACATGTTCTTTTTTAACTGTGTAATTCCAATAAGACCTTTTCTTACTTGGGGTGTTTCTTCAGGAATATCAATGGCGATGGACTGGTTTAGTCTGAAGGGAACGTCTAGGGTCAGATTGGCTGACTCCTTTCCCCTCTTCTACCCCAGCTCAAAAGCAGCTCCAATTTTGAAGTTACATTTTGTGGCTGAGCTCTTTGTTCATTTAATTTTTTTAATGTCTTCAAGGATGGAGATCCCACAGCCTCTGTGGACAACTCCAGTGTTTGTCCACCCTCTTGGTGAAGGGTTAGTTCCTTGTATCTACTTGGACTTAATTTCTTGTACTGCAACTTGTGGCTGTTGCCCCTTATCCTTCTGCTGTAAACCTCCAGA
>NW_009211192.1:10013-20789 GCF_000690835.1 Fulmarus glacialis
TATAACCCACCATGCATTAGGTAGTTGAAGATAATATTTAGATCCCTCAACAGTGGCCTTACTCAGGCCAAACAAGCTTTTCAGTCCCTCTTTGTTTGTTGTGTGCTCCCAGCCCTGGCTGCCCCAGGGACCCTCTGCCAGACTCATTCCAGTACAGCAATGTCTTTCTGGTTCCTGGAGACAAAAAACTAGATACAGGGCTCCCAATGTGGGCTCACAAGTGCTGTAACATGAGGTCTGAAGCACAGCTTCTAACACGTTAGTCTGCTCATGTCTGTCCTCTTTGCCAACTTTCTTAGTTAACCCAATACTGTTTTGTAACCTTCAAACCTGACATAAGATTCACATAGATACACTCATGAAGACCGTGGTCAGGCATTGCTGACATTGCTAACAAGTTTTATATCACCTGAATGGCAGTGAAAGGTGGTATAAAAGTTATTTCTAAATATGTCATCAGCCTCCTACTGATTGGCATTGTCTGATAAACAAGTCAGGGGTGCCATAGGGTGTTCATAAATGACCTTCTATCTGAGATATTTCAGGACCTGTAGATGCTCTTTTGACCTATTGCCCCTATTACTTCAGGTGACTTGAAGGCAAGGATGAAGGATACAGCAAGGCCATGGCCTTGTGTTCTGCAGACCAAAGTGTGTGTTACAAGGTGGTAAGAAATATTTTTCCTGGATTCAAAAGGAGTCTGTAAGGATGTGTCTTGTCCCAACACACAGGTGGCAAAATTGTATAATTTCATTCCTTCTATTTAAAAACAGAGCATAATGAAACTGGGTTTGAAGACAGGGAGATTGGTAATTTAGGGTTAAATTGGCATTCTCTGAAGGTTGCTAGATATATCCTATGGCCTCTAGAGAACTGAGGAGTTAGTTTGCTGGCTCTTGTAATCTCTTGCTGGCTTATGTTTTCTCTCTTCTGTTGTGTTTTTCTTGATGAGAATAGTGCATCAGAGCTCTTGCTGCCCTCAAAATATTGCAGTATAGACCAGTATAGAAATTGCTTTTTTGGGTGGGTGGGGAGAAAGGGGCACAAAGGAAGGCAGAAAATTAGCATCTGTCTGACAAGATGAAATGCTCTGTCTTGCAGGGATTTTGCGCTCAGAAGAAGTTAACATTCAGAAAGGTTCCTAAAGCATTCGCTGTGGCTGGAAACAGGAGAGTTATGTTTCTGGAGCTGCATTGTAATCTTCTGTCAGAACATACTTTTTAATTAAAGAAAGTGCTATTTCATTTGTATTTTTGGCCCTTTAATATTACCTGTAACAGTCATATTGTGATATTGTCTTAGAGACAAATTTGGAACGATGTACTAGATGATGCCACAAGTTTTACACTTATAGACCATTCATTTCCTCCTATAAGCATACTGTGGCTAATATTTTGCTAATACACTCAGTATGGCAGCACTTACTCTAAAAAACCTGCAGAAATCTGTAGCGGAAGCGGGACCTTTTTTTCCAACAGAGGGCAGTGTTTGTTTGCTAAACAGATTATTGCGCTGTGCATCATTATACAACGTTCCCTTTCCGTAGGCAAAGAGGAGAAAAGGACACTACAAACTAGTCCTACCTTTGGTTCCTTCTCTGTTTCATTACTGTTGCTTGAAGCATAAGTGCCTTTTAAATGAAGATTAAAAAAAAGATACATGCGTTTTCCGTATCACAGAATTGGAGACAACGTGAGAGGAACATCTTCCTATGGTAAAAATACAACTTGCTGTTGGAAATGTATAGACATATCAAAAAAAAACTATTTTACAGACCTTTTTCCTTCCACACACATGCACATAGTCTCACCCTTTCCATCACCAAGGGATTTAGTAAATGTGGCAGTGTCCTTTAATGAAATACATCAGGAGATAGCAGCTCAGCTTGCCAAGTTTTATAGTTAGGTTTAGGTGGTCATGGTTTAGGTAACGTAATCTTAGCCAATTGGGGCACCTTACAAAAAAATGAGACTCCTAAGTTAGTTGCAGGTATGGAATCAAGGATTTGGATGACTACATGAATATAGCACAAAAAACCCCAGAATTGTAGTGAAGAAGAAAAGAAAACAATCAAGTACAATATTTGCATGATGCATACACTGTTTTCAGAGGTCATATCTGATCTGGACAAGGTCTAGTGCTATCATGCCCTCTGAAAGTCTTTAATCCAGTGAAATTGCCTAAAAAACCAAGAAAACTCCATGTACAGCTTATAACAACAATAATGACATTTGTGCGTGATACTTTTTTTGGGGATCAATTACGAGATGTTAGAACTTTGCTGTATCTTAAGTTATCCGTTTTTCTCAGTTGGCCGTTGATGACAGGCTATTCTCTGAAATTTACTTACCACTGCTTAAATAAGAGAGTTGATTGAAAAATGGAAAAAATAAGTCCTATGCAGAAACTTGAAACTAGAAATTATTTTGCAGTTTTGCAGTGTTTGAATTAGAACAGGTTTTAATATTTCATGGGGTTTTTTTTTTAAATTACAAGGGTAATTTTAAATTTTAATTATCTTCTTTCTTTGCTTTTATTTTACTATTGTTGTTATTATTATTAAATATTTTGCAGCCAGGTGACAAAAACCAAATGATACATAGAGGTGTTCTGTGAATTGTTTTCTATCTTCCCCGCTATTTTCAGTATGAATTTGGAAAACCTTGACCCTGGGAAAAAAGTACTCAATTCTGAAAGAATATATACTAATTTTTGGCAGCATATATTGTAAAAGATTATGTATTTCATTTTTACCTTTTTTGGTCAAGACAGAATCATAAACTTTGTCTTGTTCTTTGTCCTCAAGCTCTTCCATGCTGAAGATGTTTTAAAGGGTTACAGAGTGGGAAGAGGGAAAAGAAGGAAGTTGGCAGGTGAGTGAAAAAAACAGAACCTAGGGGATTTTTTTAAAAACAACAGTAACTGAGATATAGGTTAAGGTGCCATTTTAGTTGGAAATTCCCTGTCAAAAATCAGAAATTACATTAAAAAAATAATTTTACAAAAACAGTAAAAAATATATTTGTTACTGAAAGCTCATATTTGGGAGAAAAAGGAATGATTTTAGTTAAAGTAACTGAAGACATTGAAATTGTTTTCAGATAAGGACTGTTTATCTGTGCAGTTTTGTTGGCTTTAACTCCTGATTTTCATGTTAGCATTCACTGAAGTGAGAGGTCTTGGTGTCATTCGTGAGCCAGAAACGAGGGGTTTGAATGGTGTGATGAAATACCTCCATTGATAATACGCCCTTTCTGGAGGCCTATTTTCAGCATAGACCATTTCTGTGATCTGATTTACAATTCAGCACCAGTAACTGTTGCTGTGGCACAACTGCAGAATTGTAGAGGACTGCAAACGCACAGCCAGAAGAAGGAAACTTCTTATTCTTAATCGACCTTGCCCAAGAAGGCAAGGTATTACCAGACGCTTACTACCCTAAGTGTCTTTGCTACCTAACAGAGAGAGTCCTCAAAGACAATTTCCATGTTTGTCTAGTATTTGCAGAGCCCCATGCCCAGGGGCCAATCTAGTGAGTTTTTATATTAAATGCCATTCAGTTTCCTGGGTGCTCTGGAGGAAAAAAACCCCAACAACTCCTGTCATTTGAGTTTGTTTATTCTGACAAAAGGGAAGGTGCTGATATTTGCAGTTATGTTGTTCTGTAACTTGTCTTGGTGTAATATAACATGGAATGAGACTGCTGATGAGCAAGTTTTAAACTTCACATGACAAATGCTTCCTGAAAGTGAAAGTGTTCCCTGTGGCAGAAAGTTAGTCATCTAGTTAACTCTTGGCCTACTTGCTTTCCTTTCTTAAAACATACTCTTGAAATGAAAAAGTCATAAATATTCTTTGCATCGTTCAAGGAGTTCAAGCCAGCAGCACGGGGCTTTGCAGTCACAGATCCCATGCTATGTTTTTAGACAGTATTTCTCCCATCTCAGCAGCAAAAGTCACATGGAGCAAAAAACTCTTCCTCATCTTTCATATCTCTCCTTTTTTCCAAAGGTGTTTTAAAATTAAATATTAGAGAACATGTCTCCCCAGATCCTAGTTGTTTTGAATAATGCACATAAACTTGCCTGCTTGAGCGACAAAACCAAATTCCTCATACTTAACATCAGTGGAGTTACTTGATAACTATGACTGATTATAATGGATATTTTGGGACTAATGTTCTTTTTCTTACATCTTGAGATAATGAAAAACAAAATAGATGAGCTTCTTAATTTGTCAGAAATTGAAAAAGCACTTGGATTTAGATGACTTGTTTGATACAAAGCTCTTACGGTGAATAATCCCTAAAAATTTTATATTTAGTATTTAACTATGATCTATGCATTGCTAAATTCAGAAGTCCCACTGGCAAAAAGCACAATAAAAAACCTTTTTGAAAATCGAGAAGACAAAAGAGGAAACTATCCTGGTCAAATATCAGCACAGAAGCTGAAGTCTCCATAATATACCCAGACGACTGCACAAAGGTAGCTGTGGCCATTGCATGAAACAAAAATAGTGTTTGAAGAAAAAATATTATGTATATTACCAGTTTTGAAAATAAGTCCAGTATAAGAAGCTGCTCCAATAGAAAAAATTCATGCTGGTGATGACATTTTAGTGACATTTAATCATCAGTGCTATAAACCATAAAAGAAACAAAGGAAACTTCGTCCAGGCTTTCAGCATTTCCACCAACATAATACCACCAATAAACTTGGCTATCAACCTCAACTGCCTCAATGAAACGGCCAATAAAAATCTTTTAGAAGGTGTTATCAATACAAAAACTTTCCAGATATTGCGCCATCCAAAACTTCCCATGATAGCTACCTATAAAAAGTGATTCTATGAATAGCAACAGGGAAAAAAAAACCACAACCCAATCCCAAAACCATTTCAGCTGAATTTATGGGAAAAGTGTCTTTTCTTGAAGAATGGAGAAGAGTAACATTGGTTTTGGCAAAAAGTAACAACTGCCTCAAAACCACTTGTCCGTTCTGAGTAGAGAAAGAAAAAACACTGTCTAAATAGGTCCCGTAGGTAGAGAATTTGCTTTTAGGGAGCTTTAGCCTGTTGAATACCCCAGGGGGTAAGCCAGCCTTTGGAAAGGCAGATATTAAACTAGCAAACACAAAATATAAAAGATAAAACAAAAGGTTGCATTTGTAATGGTAAAAACAAACTGTCACAGTAAAATGAATCTTAGCTCTCTGCACTGTGGATACAGATCTAATGCATGCCTTCCAGTATCAGAAGTAGTGGTTTTCCCTGTTCCTGGGGTTTTAAGTACCAATTAGGTCTTAATGATCAGTTTAAGTCCACATTAGAGTACTCATATGATGCTTTGAGGTTCTTCTCTGCAAAGCCAGAAAAGATGTAGTAGTGCATGGTAATTACCACCTCATAATCCTGAAATCTTCTTTTAGAGTATTAGCCTTCATTTCAGCAACTAGTGAACATCAGTAAGTGGATCTGTGCCAGAACAAACTCAGACCAGAGGTGGGATTTGGAGTGCAGTACAAATAGTGGAGTTTTTCTCCTCTGGTAACCAAACTGAAAAAAATAAACCTGTCAAATATCTGTCTTGGATCAGAATTAAGCAGAAGGTTGGCTTTGTCTTTCTTTTTTTTTTTGTCAAAAACCTATTTTCACCAAAAATCCATTTCAAATCAACTGGGAACAGAGTACCATCAATTAAAAAAAAAAAAGAGGAAAGACTTAATTAAAACAGAATTCGCCCCAAGAAGTAGAAATGTTGTGATAAAGTATACCTGAACCCAAAGGTTTAGTTTAGTTTAGTTTAGTTTTCTTTTGTTTTTTTTTAAGTACGACAACGTATGTTTCAGTATTTGTGGTGTTTGCAGTTTCCCCCCCGCAAAAAACTCCCATATTCTTTGGCCTAAACCGTTTGCTGAATTTGATCTCAATGTTGAAATTATTTCATTCACTTGTCTAAAACACTTTCAAAATCTAAAACTCCAAAACTTTTGACCCCAAAATGTTACTGACTACTAATTGTTGGTACAGTTACAAAGAGGACAAACACTAACAACACAGGTTGAACTATGCCTGGCTAGTCCAGATTGATGATGATTCTCAAGCATTTGTTCTCCTTATTGACTGCTGAGAGAAAGGTTATTCCCTGCTTCAGATGTACTTCCTCGCCAAGTACATCCAACTCCATTTTCAGCTGGCAATTTTCACCTTACTTCCTGATTTTTCAAATTTGTACCATGGCCACAAAGAATTGCTGAATGACTGAATTGCTAGCTCCCTGTCATTTTCAATCAATCCGCTTTTGTTTTGGAAATAATTATTCTGGCACATCACAAGTGCTTTGCTGGGCTCAGTCTGCTTTTTTTTCCAGGATCTTGAATGCTATGTGTCTGAGATCTCTGAGTTTTTGATGCAACTGCAGGTAAAAGACAGCAAGCCATGAAGTTCCAGATTGCTGCATCCGGCTTCTAGTGCACTTTCCATTTCATAACCTTGTTGGTCTCTTTCCTCTCCCTCTGCTGCCCTGTCACTCTGTCCAGTCACGTTTAAAAGTATTACCTAAAGAAGAGATTTTTTCTCGGCCAGCTTCTTCTTTATGACTTTTTCTGGTTCATATTTTTAAATCAAAGAAGAAAGTTAGAGTTCATAGTCACTGCAATTCAATAATCTCAGTTAAGTTCATCTTACTACAATGCCCTTTGTTAGTTTGTTATAGCTGGTATTTTTTCTTATATATTTGTGTGTATCTTCCACCAGCAGAAATAGCCAGAAAAGTGTTGTGAAACCCTGGAAACTTGTGAGTGAGATGTTCCCAATCCACTCCTGTCCTCCGTCTGAATCGTAAGCATAGGAAAGACCAGTGCACTGTGCTGGCTTGCTCTAAGGAAAGACTCTAGCTCTGCTGGCTGATCTTGTCACAAGTGATCTGAGTATGGTAAAATTACCAGTCTGAGAAAAAAAATCAGTATATGGAGTTCCAGCTACAGATAACTTCATAAACAGCCAGATAAAATGTTTTATTCATTAATTGTCAGACTGATTTCATATTCTGAACTGCTCTTCTGGGCCAGATCCAAGTAAAAATATTCTAGTCCAGAACCGATAAACTACCCGTATATTCCTGACTCCCTCTGTTCCAGGCACTCATGTAGCACAAGTAGGAGAAATTTTACTCAGAGTGTGTCCAAATATTGTATTGATATCTCCTCTCTGGAGATCTGAACTCCAAGTTTTTCATCAAGTTCTTCTTCTTGAGTTAGGGTTGAAAGTGTATAACATGGATAGAAAGAACCAATAATACATTAGTCATGTGAAGTGAGAGGGATATGTGCCATTGCTTCTTTTGGCTGAGGTTTTAAAAGTAAGAAATGGAACACTAAGGAATAGGTAAAGAATGACCAAGAAATGTGTAAGGAATGAAAGAAGTTATTGGAATTGGGGCGTTAGTGGAAGAGTGGAACTATGTGTTAAGATTAGCCTTTTAAAATCCTTGATTCCAGGGTTTCTAGATTCAAATATTTTAAGCCTTCAGCATGGAGGCAGGAGCAAGATCTGTGTGCATCTCTGGTATTTTAATATGTAAAACAAATACTTTTCTCTGTCTTTGTCTTTTATTGCTTTCTGGAAGAAGTTAATGAATTAAAACATTCTATTTTAGTAAGTCATTTGTCTTATATTTCATTAAGAAAAGCTATGTGTCACACCCACTGCTGCTGAACTTGCATTCTTTAATAATAATGCACATAAATCCTCTGAACACTTTGACTGAATTGTATCAAAAGCAGTGATGTACAAACCACTGTGATGACAGCTGAAATGATGTCTCATAGAACAACATCCTTTCATAATCAGGATGAACTGGAGCAAAAGCTCCTATACTCTGGCTTGAACTCTTGGAAATATTCCTTACTTTTTGCTGACATTTTGTGATGTGTGACTTTTATTAATGGAGCTTTATTTAGGGCTGGATGCTTTGGCTGTTTGTTGTTTGCTAGTGTTTATTGTTGATTTTATGGAGCCATGTCTGCAGCGATGAAAATCTAGCCCGGGTCACTGCCTTGTCAACTTCATAGGCAAGCCATCTACCTTCTTCCATGTACATGTGACATACAAAAAATCCAAGCCTTTTCTTGCAAGGATGTACAAGAAGCAAATGACAGGAGCAAATGATGAGCTTGTATGAAGCATACTTCAGTCTTCAGAGAGAGGTTTTTCTCCCCCAGGATGGTAGCATCATCATCTTCCTTTTGCAACTAGGTAAACGGAACATCAAAGACAGAGGTTGAAACAGCACGCGGATCTTCAGAGTCTCAGTCCCCTGCACCACACTACCTTCTTCGAAGTGCTCCGAGGCACTCCTTGCCGTTATGGGTACCAAGTGACTCCCTTCACATGCACAGCACAGACTCACTGAGGAATCCTAAGAGAGGAGTAGGAAAAACCATGTTCACTTCCCCCGCTGCATTTGCAATGAAAGCTGGCTGCTGACAGAGAGGTCTGTTAATTATACTGTACAATTAGTAGTACAGCAAACATGATTTTCTTCTGCTTCTGGAAACCGTCAGGCTTGCTGAAAATGTCTACTTCTAAAGAAGTAACTGAGAGTCATTTAGACATCTTCTTATGAAGAACAGAGTACCTATTTCGCAGTCATACTCCCTGCTAGTGTATGGCGCTCTACCCAGTGCCATGGGGTAACTCAGGACCTCAGGAGGTCTCTAGTCTGACCCCTGCCCAGAGCAGGCTCAGCCATGGGGTCAGACCAGGTTGCTCAGGGCTTTATCCTGTGAGGGCTGGAAACCTTCCAGGGAAGGAGACAGCACCACCTCCTGGGCCCTGTCCCCATTGTCCTCATGGGGAAAAAGCTTCCCCTTATCTCCAGCCTCTCTGACCCTGCTCAGCCTTCTCCCCAGAGCTGTCCCCAGCCCCACTCGCATTGCTGCCGGGGCTCTGCCTGCCTGGGACAGGGCTGCACATTGCTCCTGCCCCAGTTGTGTGGGGGTCCTTTCAGCCCCTTCTTCCCTCTGGTCCTGGCCCATCTGAATGGGACGTCAGGACTAGATGGAGTATTATCATCTTGTTAGCAGTGTCAGAGCTCTTTAGAACCTACTGGAATTTGCTAGAAAGAAAAGCCTGGAGAACTCATGCTATACTGCTATTTTTCTACATGTTCAAGTAGATAAATGAGAAGTACTCTTTTTTGCCCACAGTTGTCCTTCTAATTTACCTCTCTTCTCCTTCAAAGTATTCCTGGACCTCCCCTGCTCTCACTGGTTTCTGTGCAAAATTCTCTCAGCGCTCTAGTGTTTGATTTCACCTCCTGACTATTGCTTTCTACCAGCTCTTTAGTGACAACAGTTTGTTTTCACAATGAGACTATTAAAAACAGTTTCCCCAGAGTCTGCAGCATGATTTAGTTTCTCATTTCTAAATTTCTCTTTCTTGATTCATGGTGTTTGAGAGCTACACAATTTCATTTGCAGTGCCAGCTCTGAATGCCTGAAGTTCCTTTCTAGTCAGAGAGCTGAAACATTTTCTTCATGTGTGAGACATAGCCTTGTATATCCTGTATTTGAATGTTAATGAGAAATCAGATGCTGTGAAATGATACAAAATGTTGAAAAGAAAATGGAGTACCTAATTAAGCTCCTAATTCTTTTTCTGTTCTAGGGAATTTATCACCTACCTCTCTTATAGGCTTTGAATTCTTAGGAAAAAAGTTTGTTGAGTTACAGCATAAATTCTGGAGGAGGGCTGAGAAAAAAAGTTCAATACTTTAGTCCTGTAAAGAGCCCCAGAAAGACAAGAAAAAAACATGTGGAGACGTGTATTTTCTGAGTCATGCAGAACACCCTATGAAACATTGTCTGTGTTTACTATCAGTTAAGGTCTATCTACTCAGAGAAATGAAGTTCGTAAGTTTCTTTAGCAGGACTCTGACTGTCAGGAGCTGCAATTGCAATACCTGGAAAGATTTCAAGCTGCAAGAGTAAATACTGTTCTTGGAGATAACAGGGTGGATCAATTAAGCATTGCTCATGCATAACAGTTTTCTCTCATTTAAAATAAAATTATGTGGTTTATCATTCTGAAATAAATTCACACACAATAAAATGATGCGTTTATCCAAATTTTTTCCACCATTGTGGTGTTCTGCTTGCTTTATGTGATTTTGTGTGAGACATCATATCTAAAGGAAAATAGAATGGGATGTTGAGTGACCTAGGTTTCTTGTATTCCAAGACAAATACAGATTTTGGTCTGGTTATTTGGGGAGCAGAGGGAGAGATTTATTGCTCCTGAAGGAAACAACAAAGAAATGAGCTAAATTTCTTAAGCTTCTTTATATAAGGCAGTTTTATTCTTAAGTTTGCTACATCAGTCTCTGGATGTGCCTCTTGAACTTTTCAATTGAATGGTCCCTAAAAGTAAGCAATGTGCTTCTCAAGATAGATCTTGATCTTATTCCTTCTGTCATGGGAGTAAATATGAACACTGCAAATAACTAAACATACCATTTGTTCTACTTGCAAGATGTGGGTTGTAATTCCTATGTCATGGACATGCTTGAAGCACAATTAGCTGATGTTTTTGGAGTAATCTGGCAGGTAGCACAGTCTTTATTGTTGTTTTGGAAGGAATGCTACAGCCAGCACCACAGAAGGAGGGCAGCAGAATTTAAACTGTGGTGGTGTTCTTGGCTTTTGATAATGAAGTGAAACCCTGAGCATCATACCAGTGGGAGCGTGAAAGTGAGGGCTCCATTTATAAGCATTG
>NW_009211192.1:20808-21744 GCF_000690835.1 Fulmarus glacialis
TCCATCACACTCAAGAGTGCTTGAGAAAATAGCCTTATTTTATCTTTCGTTGTTCCTCCTACACAGTACCTACAGCTGGTATCAGTCTAGGTTTAGCAATACTGTGTAGCAGAAAAGCTATTCTTCAGTGTGTAATTAACTATACCTTTAATCAGTATACCTATTTTTCTTTCCTCCTATTGTCCTGAATCATAGATCAATCCTTCACACTCAAGAGTGCTTGAGAAAATAGCCTTATTTTATCTTTCGTTGTTCCTCCTACACAGTACCTACAGCTGGTATCAGTCTAGGTTTAGCAATACTGTGTAGCAGAAAAGCTATTCTTCAGTGTGTAATTAACTATACCTTTAATCAGTATACCTATTTTTCTTTCCTCCTATTGTCCTGAATCATAGATCAATCCTGAGGATGTCTATCTTCTGAAGGATTTAAAGAGCTTTGAAAATGTTTTGATCCCTCCATATAATACTTTTTTCTCTCTTCTTCTTTGGTCTTTATCTCTTGTGAAAATGATTTATTTTTTTCTGGCTGTTTTCCTCCCCCAACTCTTACATTATAGTCCCTTTTCCTTTCTAATTATGTTTTCACTTTCTTTCTTCCATTCTATGGGTTTTTTGTTGTTTGTGGGGGGGTGGGAGTGGAGTGTTTTTAAAGCCTTTTTACAGCCTTCTTTGACCTTTTCTGCTCCTGCCTGACAATATTTGTCTGTGAATATTTTTGATGCTGTTAATACTTCCTTCTGTGTTTCCCTATCTCCACCATGCTGGTTTTTGGATTAATTTCAGGTTCCTCCTGGAAATTATCTCAAGACATATTTACATGGAGTTGAGGACAAATTCAATTCTTGCAACTTCTGAGCAGTTGCTTTGCTGTACTATACATAAGTGCTGTGCTGCTCATGCAATTCTATAGAATCATAGAATCGTAGAATCATTA
>NW_009211193.1:0-1020 GCF_000690835.1 Fulmarus glacialis
GGTTGTTCCTCCCCAGGGGCAGGACTTTGAACTTCATGAAGTCCTTGTCAGCCCCGTTTTCCAGCCTGTCACGGTCCCTCTCGATGGCAGCACAACCCTCTGGCATATCAGCCATTCCTCACAGTTTTGTGTCATCTGCAAACTTGCTGTTTGCCTCCCTGGGCACCTCGTACCCTGCTGACTAGCCCTGTTTCTGCCTACAACACTGCAGCAAATCTCACGCATTTCTTACTCTTTCAGGATGACCTCATTTTTCAAAGGCCCTTTATCCAGTCAAGTCCAAACTCTACAAAATCAGTGTAGAAAATTTAGAATGCTATAACACTTCCCATGCTGATGCATCCACTGATTAACTGAACTGCATTACACCTGCCAAGGTAGGGGGAGAGTGTTTCCCAAATTTCCAGATATAGGGAGCTTGAGGCCCAGAGGATGGGGGCCCACTCCAGCATAATGCTCAGCATCACAGCTCCCAGCAGGGAACATGTCTGGGCCCCACAGCTGATCTGCACTACACCTTGCTGTGTATGCCTGTACATTTCCTTATTTTGTGAATGGATTGCCGTTGATTCCCAGTGGTCTTCAGAGAACTAGAATGAAACCCTGGACATTTTTTTCCCCTTGGTGAGGCATAGCTGCTGCAAGAGGAGGGCGAGTATAACGAACTGACCATGTGAAATCTACTTTTTTTTTACCCAGCAGTGCCACCTCCTGGTCCCATTATCTCACTGCAGCTGGGCTGACAAAGGAGCCTACCTCATCATCCCATGCCCAGTCCAGCATTGCTCCAAGTCTCTGGCCGTCCTGGGGTCCTGCTGGAGTACCCACTGGCTCTTCCCTCCCAGAGCTCCCCTGCACACACGGGGGCGGCGGGGCAAGGGGGCAAGGGCTGGCCGAGTGCCGAGGGCGGCATGGGCACAGCTCCCCACTGCCTCACTGGGCCCTGCAGTCCAGCAGCTCCTCTTGACCTCCTGCCCGTCGCCCGGGGGGCTTCACCCTGTGGGAGCTGACAGGCTGGGT
>NW_009211193.1:1058-1274 GCF_000690835.1 Fulmarus glacialis
GTCAGGTGCACCGCGAGCGAGCGTGTGTTCCTCGGGTGTCACGATCCACACGAGAAAGCCAAGCAAGCCTTGGGCTTAATGTTGGCCTGCCTTGCACACCACTGGTGCTCAGGCAGAACAAATTCTATCTGTGCTCCTAAAATATATAACAAACCTGAGGGCCCCTTTGGTATTTCAGACGCAGCAATTCACATTCATAATGAGCTGGTAACATCT